>NC_134688.1:476520871-476820871 GCF_050947455.1 Rhinoderma darwinii
GTTTGAATATTTTTATTTTATTTTAATTGTAATAGAAGTGTGGCTGTATCTGCGGGGGGACGGACTATATTTACAAGGGGGGATACATCTACAGGGGGACTATATCTACAGGGGGTGGGCTATATACAGGGGGACTATATCTACAGGGGGGCTATATCTACAGGGGGTGGGCTCTATACAGGGGGACTATATCTACAGGGGGGCTATATTTACAGGGGGTGGGCTATATACAGGGGGCCTATATCTACAGGGGGTGGGCTATATACAGGGGGACTATATCTACAGGGGGCTATATACTGGGGTGGGCTATCTACAGGGGGACCATATCTACAGGGGGTGGGCTATATACAGGGGGACTATATCTACAGGGGGCTATATACTGGGGTGGGCTATCTACAGGGGGACCATATCTACAGGGGGTGGGCTATATACAGGGGGACTATATCTACAGGGGGGCTATATCTACAGGGGGTGGGCTATATACAGGGGGACTATATCTACAGGGGGTGGGCTATATACAGGTGGACTATATCTACAGGGGTGGGCTATATACAGGGGGAATATATCTACAGGGAGCTATATACTGGGGAGGGCTATCGACAGGGGGACCATATCTACAGGGGGTGGGCTATATACAGGTGGACTATATCTACAGGGGCTGGGCTATATACAGGGGGACTATATCTACAGGGGGGCTATATACTGGGGTGGGCTATCTATGGAGCACCATATACAGGGGTGGGCTATAGCTACAGTTGGGCTATATAGTATATAGCCCCCTGTAGATATAGCCCACCCCTGTAGATATAGCCCACCCCTGTATATAATAGCCCACCCCTGTAGATATAGCCCACCCTTGTAGATATAGCCCTACCCTGTAGATATAGCCCAGCCCTGTAGATATAGCCCAGCCCTGTAGATATAGCCCACCCCTGTAGATATAGCCCACCCCTGTAGATATGGTCCCCCTGTAGATATGGTCCCCCTGTAGATAGCCAACCCCTGTAGATAGCCAACCCCTGTAGATAGCCCACCCCTGTAGATATAGACCCCCTGTAGATATAGTCCCCCTGTAGATATAGCCCACCCCTGTATATAGTATCCCACAAATAGCTCCCCCTATAGTGCTCCACAGAAAGCCCACCCCTGTATATAGCCCCCTTGTACATATAGTCCACCCCTGTATATAGTGCTCCACAGATAGCCCACCCTTGTATATAGTATATACAGGGGTGGGCTATCTGTGGAGCACTATATACAGGGGTGGACTATCTAGTGGAGCACTATATACAGGGGTGGGCTATATGGCAGGCACTATCTACAGGGGACTCTATGGCAGGCACTATCTACAGGGGGCACAGTGTGTGTGTGAGACACAGTGTATGGTGCTATTATAATTAGAGGTGCAGTGTATGGCGCTATTATATTTATGGGCGTAGTGTGTGGTATAATGATAACTTTATATTTATTTATAGGTGCAGAAATGTTGGAAAAGTGAGAAGCTGAAGACATGTGAGCGGCAAACTGCAGAAAGGGTCTGTGACCGGGAGAAGTTATCATAGAGGTCTGGACCGGATGGAGAAAAAGAACTAGAATCTGAGACGTCACCGGTGAGTCACTTAATGTAAATGTTTATTCTGCCTCTAATCAGCACTGTAGTCACTGTATGATCTGCAGCGAGATGATGGGTGGTATAATTATGATAGGATTTATTTTTTGTGAAACAGCATCTCCCAGCATATCCTCCCATGCTGGGAGCTGTAGTTTTACGCCGTACACACCTATACGGCAGGGGTTGCACTAAATTGAGCTGTATTTGTGCTGGTGTAGTATATATGTAGTGAGCTTGGTTCTGGTACTGTATATATGTACTGAGCTTGGTTCTGGTGTTGTGTATAGAACCATATTGCTTCTAAAATGTACAAATGTTTTTATGCTCGCGTTACATAAAAATAAATGACACGTCGATTGGTAGAGAAAACAAACACGGCGAGGGGGAAGGAGATGTCGGGAAAGAGGTTGGGGGGGGGGGGGGGCGCCAAACTGAATCTTTGCCCCGGGTGCTGGAGAACCTAGCTATGCCTCTGCCTAAGCCTGCCATCCTGAGTGGTAGCAGATTGAGTCACTCTATCAGACTTAGGAGCAGGTGCAGACTGATTGCCCACGGGCGTCGACACAGAACCTATGTCTGGCAAATCCTTTACATTCAGCCTCTGCGTACAAACGTGAATGAATGGAGAGGCTTAAATTGCACAACTTTTCATTAAACAATAATTGAGATTTATTTCCATAAATCTGAAAAAAACCTTTAAGGCCAGATTCAGACGAGCGTATAATCACGTCCATGTGACGGCTGTTTTTTCAGAGACAGACCGACACAAACAGACAGACTTACCCTGATAGGGAAGATCTTGAGGGGTGTGAATACTTATTCAAAGTACTATAAAGTTGTCTGTGTGTTGTATAAATGCTGCTCTATGTAAATAGGAGGAAACTCCATTCAACTGCATCTGATTTTACTTTTAGCTTTCAATCTATCCAACTTTCTGAGCTGCAATAACCCCCTCGTCTCTACTTTACACACTCCATAAAGCCGCCGCCGCCGTGCCGGCAGGAAAATGCTGTAGTACAGCAATAATAAAAGATTAAAGCTCGTTCACACGGGCGTACTCCCATCCTTTCAGAAAACCACATGTAGTGTGAAGGTAACGGGATTATCGTGGTTGGTTAAATCTTTTGTTGTCTTACACCGGTCCACAGGGATCTGCAGAATGAAGGCTGCCAGGATTCATGTCATGGCTCAGTCACACAGGCACAATTGGCCTCCGACCAAATGTCACACGTCTTATCTATTCATTTAACGAGTCTCTCCCCTAATATGTGGCCCCGCAGCAAATATTACAATGGTCCCTCCATTATGGTTATGGGCTTTGCCACCCAGGACATAAGAGTTTGGCGTTTGTTTCTCCCTCCACACTCTTTCCATGTCCCTTGGGGCAATTTCCCATCCCCTTGGTTATAATTCAGTTCCTCTAGGGAGGAGCAAAGGGCATGGGACCAATCAGGACACTGTCTTCTCTCTCAAGGACTCCCATAGCAGCTGCAGGGTCTAAGAGTCGCCTCTTCATTCAGTCATTTCCTAGTTATAGTTTTTTGGGGAAAGCAAGGTGAGTAGGGCCCCCATTACAGCTTCCAACAGAGTTGGTCACACAGCTTTCCCAGACCCCTGAATGTCAAATTGTCTTGCAGCAATACCAGAGCAGGGGATGTGTCGCTGCAGAATTAGGAAGTTTTACCATTCAGGAGACTGAGAAAGCTGAGTGACAACCATATTGGTTACCACCCAGAATATAACAGTGATAATAACAGTGACAATTTACACCTGTTCCATTATCATACCAGCTAAAAAAAAAAATGATTGATAATCAGGGGTCAATCAATTACAAGTTACAATCAATAAATCAATACATTACAATTTTCAAGATCTCTGCTTACTGTCATTGAATGGAAACAATATTGGCTGGAAACATGTCCTGATGATGCCCAAATTGACACAGGTGCGCTGACGGTTACAACGGAGAGCTATGATGCACTCTAACAAACCATAAAACTGGGTGAGCAGCACATCCGGAGGACAAGTTTGCAGGCCTTGGTTCACTGACAGCAAGCAGAGATCTTGAAAATGGCAAAGTTGTAGAACTCTCTATTATACAATGATTTAGCTTTATTTACAGGTCATCAACTATTTATACTGGGGTTTAAACAGATTTAGGGGATTCCCACCTCCTCACGTCTCAGCAGATTTTGGAGTAGCCGAATGGAGCAAACTTGGGCTAGGGTCCCCATGATAGCTCAGAGAGCTCTGCTGCATAGTATGCTTAGCTGCCTGTATGACAACTGCAATAATCCCTAAGAGGCAGACCATAGAGGCAGAACAGGCAGGGGCTATGGGGCTCAGGTAGAAGAGGGGCTTCAGCTCAGGTTGGTGGCCTCCCTGTACCCATTGAGTGGTAAGAACCTAAGAAAGGCGCTCCCTACGCAGAGGAAGGGCAATGGTAGCAAACAGAGGGTCACGCTGCCCTTTATACCCTTCATATGGGTCTGCAGTGGTGTGAGTCTGTGCAATAGGTGTGGCCCCATTTTAAATTCCGCTATGGGGTCCGCTCTACTCTAGATACACCTCTAAGGCCCCGTGCACACGACCGTATTTTCATCAATCAGTGAATACAGATCCGTAGTCATCCATAACTTATCCACATACACGGAGCTGTGTCCGCAAATACGGTCCGTAATGCATCCGTATTTGATCCGTATATACTGATCCGTAAATTTAAAAAAAAGAGGGAGGCTGAAAATTTTTACCAACATATTGTTTAGCAACGCTTACGGAAATACGGACGGTTTACAATGCACATCCGTAGACGTCTGTATTTACGGAAGCGCCCACAGGCTTCTATGGGAGAGTCCGTGCCGTAATTACGGACAAGAATAGGACGGGTTCTATCCTTTTTTCAGCACGGACACCCATCCGTAGAAATACTGAAAGTGTCCGTGGCCAATAGTAATGAATGGGTCCGTAATTATGGATGAAATATATGGTCGTGTGCATGGGGCCAAATACAGGGTGATATCAAGTACAGACGTGTTCCCTCACCTGTGACTCTCCAAGCCATGGGGCGTAGCTATAGAGAATGTAGCAGTTCCACCCGGAGCCTGAGGGGGACCCAAATGCCCCTCTGCCACATATAAAGACACCAGTATTATAGATGGCACATGGTAGTTGGGCCTCTGCTACAGATTTTGCACTGGGGCCCAGGAGCTTCAAGTCTTCAGCTGCTGAAAAACTACACCATCCAACATGTCCTGCCAGCCTGTGGCGTGTTGAGGAGTCCCCTCGCTTTGGAGCACTATTTCACAAGTGGGGAGAATATGGCCCCTCACCGGGATAAATGTTGCGGACACAGTTTTACTGATTCTTATCTTCTCACGGAGAGGAACGTTATTTTGACGTTGCAAAAACATGAAGGCATCACGCACACGACCGTAGTTTTGTAGCCGTATGCTATCCGCAATTGTGGATAGTATAGAACACATGCTTTCCAATGGGCCAATGCACACGACCGTGGTTTCGGGGCTCTTTGAATCTAATGCACATCTTGTATGCGCACGATCCGTGATTGCGGATGGCCCGCGGATGAGGCTCCGCGTGCTGTAATCACGGACCGTGCAGACTGCTACAGCCTTGTGCACAGTCTCTGTCGCAAATCCAATTTATTTACAGCGCTTGGCTGTGATGACTTCCCCGTACTATACTCTTTTATTTTATAGCGGTCACTACTCGGCGGATTCCACCTGGCTCGGCAAAACTCCGGTCTATGAAGGCGACTGGTCCCTCTCTACTTAGTAGATCTTACGGGTTATCGGTTCCGATGTCACCCTGCGCTACATGTCTCTAATAATCCGGTTGACCGCCATCTACGGTAATTCTGCAGTTGGAACCAGACTCGCACTGGCCTTCTCTCCACCCACTATCCGTTATTGCATCACACTGTCCAATCTCAACACGGGAGTCCATTACAGTCACAGAATAACGTCTATCCCTTAGGCGCCACAAATTTTACACCGGTGAAGTCTCACCCACACCGACGCAGGACGCAAAGTCCTCACGACAAGACATCACAGAGACTACAGACACTCAGAGAACAGACCTCTTCCTACAAGACCAGGAGGCCGTGTACAATGCCCCACAGGGGATGTCATGTTGGGGAGTCATATAAGTCAATGTGATATTTGCACAATGACCTCAATGCATGCATCGACTTGTAACCAGCTCGTTATACATAAACAGTACTGTAATAAAATATAGCATATTTCTGGAACGATTCCCCTGGCAGACCTCCAGGATACGATGATGACCACCATGCTGTCTGGGAAATGACACATCAACATACAGTTCAGTCTTCTTAGAAAGCACAAGGTATTGATTTTTATCTAAAGGCGTGTGATGTCATCGACACTCAGGATGGCAGGAAGCCAGCGCGGCGGTATCTGTTTATCCAGGACCGTGTCTTCTGTATTTCTAAGAATTATTACTTTGTAATCGCTATGATCAGATCTATAATGATCCAAAGATTTCATACACATAAAGTAATCTGAGTCACCCATGCCAGTAATGTGATGTCAGACATAGGAGCCTGGACTGGTAGCAAGGGTTAAGTATGACATCAGTGAGGGTGGACATGACATCATTCAGAGAGCACTATTGCACTAAATATGTCCAGGCAGCAGGGAAAACTGTGTATGTCAAGGGACGGTATAAGAGTGGTCTGGGCCCCCAGACAATAAAGGTCATGGGCCCTTATCACAAATCATAGTCATAGCTAGACCTTCCCTTACCTGGGGCGCAGATACGGTTTGCTGTCCTAGCCCTGCATCCAAATACATTGGTCAAGGCAGATTAGACCCTCCCTGGCACCCGGGAACATTCCCCGTCATCCCCCTCCCTCCATTGCTACGCTCCTGTGCAGTCATTCCCATGAGTTGGGTTAAACCATTGCATTTGGCCAATATTTATCTCTTGTATTCCTTTCTGATTGGGGCGGGGGCTGTGGGCCTTCTTTAGCTATGGGCCCTCAAGCAGTGACTGACCCCACCCCTCAATTTGTGGGATCCAACAATGTCTCATGCATGGCCTCTCATACTCAAATAAATACATTAGTCAATATAGACTACATATAGGGTGGGGAGCATTTTATCTAAGGGTGTACAGCTCCTGAGGCTCCTATGGGGAAATGAAATGGGCAGACGCCAGCTTAGATTGATCTGAATCACCTTACCTGTAGGTAGTATGGGCCTCTGCATGGTTCTTCTTCTACCATGGTGTTAGCAACCAAGGAATTGGGGAATCGTCCTGAAGGTCTTACAACTTTCTATTCTACATGGGGATCAATAAAAGTTGGTCCCTCTTGCCTTGGACAGAATGTGGTAGCATCAATCAGTACCAGGAGGGTTGCCTTTCTAGCTATGGAGTCTACACTCCTCCATGAAAATCTGTATTGGACCTTGTAATGGATATTGGTTTTGGCTCGAACATCATTGTTACCTACAGTTTCTTAGACTATAATCAATTATGATAGAAGTTTTATTAAGATTAAATGATGCATTAAAATGTGATGAATTATTATTGAAATGAGCGGCGACCCAGAAGAAGACAGATGAAGAGTTTATGAGAAATGGTCTGCGGTGGTGAAATGCAGAAACTGATCTGTTCTTTATTCCCAACCCAAATGGGTATGTTATAACATTATGATTGGTGAGGGTCCGGGACACCCACCGATCCGTAGAACAATGGAGCAGAGGGGCCTTCAGAATCTCTTCTGCATCATGGCAGTCATGGCCACCCAGAGTACAGGCAACGGCAGCACAGCTCCATTCAAGTGGATTGGTAGGGACCTGGCAGTGGAACCCCCATTGATGACTAGCGATATGGTGTCACTAAATCAAGTTAAAGAGATTGTCCCATTAGGACAATCCCTATACATATGTCCTATTAGGTCCCCCCATTCAGGAACCCTGTCTATTAGTCAGAGCGGAGAGTCACTGCAAAGAGGGGCTCACTCTCTTGTGGATTTGGCGTGACCATTTATTACCTGGCTGCCCATTCATTTAAGGTCGCTGGCAGCCCCAAATGGCAAACCATTTAGTTGGGGCCCCATTCCACCTTGGGATCAGACCTCATATGACCCAGTATCGCACCCAGTTATCGACACATCTGTGCCAGCGACTTCCTTAGACTTCAGAAGAGAGAGCCACCTGATGACCACCATCTCCATCTCTTCTTGGCTGGATAGGATCACCAAATGGCCATCAGGTAAGGTGGGTGGTGGATGCCCTCTTGGTCCTCAAGGCCTCATGTTCCCTCTCTATCATCTGGCCTTGGATGTGTATTACTCCATTTCACATGCACGGATCATCTTTAGCTTCCGGTGGCACTATTAAAGCTGGTCCTGGCGATCAATTGATATCCGGGACAACTTCAATCTAAGAAAGGGTTGTCCATCTGGAAGAAGATCTTTAAGAAGTAATTCTGAGCTTTTCATCTTCTCCTGATCCTGTTGGGTCTTCTGTCTGAGCTTGTAGATACTTACGACTCTTTGGTGCTCTGGGTCCTTCAAAATGTGCTGAAGATCAGGAAGATCGTCTGTAATAATGTGAATGACCTGGAGGTCCTTCTCACTATTGCCACCACTGATTCGTGAACTGTTTTGAACCAATTTTTGGGGGAATTTCTTCTAAACTTTCTTCTCCGTGTTGTTTAATATGAAGATTCCACTAAGGCGCTGCTCTTTTTGCCGAGCATGGGCGGTTGTCATTGCTTTTATCTTCTTTGCTTTTGTTTAATTATGAGAATGTCACTTCTATTATACATACGATGCTACAGAAATCATTAAATAAAGTGCAGTAACAACATGGGACTAAATCCTTCTAATATAAGGAATGATCCTGCTTTGCATAACCAGCGATGTGAGATCTGGAGACGGAGAGGAGCCCAACAGCCTGGTTTCTGGCAAGGGACCAAATTGCCGAAGACACAAATATCTCCACACTCGGCACCCCCATCCCCCTTACTTTCTACATTTCACTAATTAGGGATTTTAATTAGAGTTTTGCTGCTTTTTTAGCGCAATGTGGAGCTGGTAACAAATCTGCCGAAGAGGAGCGAGAGAAGGAAAACTGTTTTTAATGGTTAGTGAAGCTTGAATTGGTTTAACCTTTTCTCATCTGTTCCTGTGGCTGCTGACATTGATAACACATTAATGTTTCATAAATTAACCCTAATTATCCCACTTTCTTTTTTATAATATAATTTTTTATTGTTGTTGATTTAAATAACAAAATATTCCATACTACTATAAAAAGCTTAAAACACACAAAAACAAAAAAATTACTCCTCAAACAACTACTACCACATTTTAAACTTTCTTTGTTCGGGGGATAGTGTAGCACCCATGGCCGCGGGCCGTCGGGGTTACTCACCTCCCGACGCCCGCAGCCATGGATCTGTAAGCGCTGGCCTCCGTCTCCCTCCTAGGAGATGCCAGCGCTCACTTCCGCTCCGTCCGGCTGGGTCCCGTATGGTGCGCGCGCACGCTCGTGCCCGGCCTTAAAGGGCCAGCGCGCGCAATTAGGAAATCGTCATCACTATCAACTGCCACGATTTCCTGGTCTATAAGAAGGCCCCTGGCCTTCTAATCCTTGCCTGAGCGTTGTTAGTCTTTCCCAGTTTGTCTCGCAAATGGTCCCTTAGTGTCTCCCGTTCCAGCTGTTACCCGTGCCCTGTTACCGTTCCTGTATTCCGTATTGTTCCTGTGCCTACCCGCGTTCAAGTGTCTTCTGCCACGTCAAGTGCCATCTGCCACGTCAAGTGCCATCTGCCACGGCAAGTGTCTTCTGCCACGTCAAGTGTCTTCTGCCACGTCAAGTGCCATCTGCCACGTCAAGTGTCATCTGCCACATCAAGTGTCTACCGCTCATCGGATACTGCCCGCCACGTCTGGCGCCACTTGCCGCACCTGCCTCCACCCGTGCTGAAGCCACAGCCACCGCCCGGACTAATTCAGGTACCCAAGCATTACTGTCTGCCATTTTACTTTCACATAGACTGTGACCTGGTCAGCTGCCTCCCCGCTACGGCGGAGCGGCCTAGTGGGTCCAGAAACCCAGTGTCCGTGACAGTACGCTCAGGCCATGGAACCCGCTGGCCAGCCCAAGACCCCAGTACAGAAGATTCAGACAGAGATGCAGGACCTACGCACACGTCAGGATCAACTCCTTGAGGCGGTGAATTCTATCCTGGTCCGCCTGGATCTACTCGCGGTTCCACCCCCGGTTCTTCCTCCTGAAGTTGTTGCCGTGCTACTGCCTGTTGCTCCACCTGTTTGTTCCGGATCCTCAGTTCCTCTGCCTCCTCCTCCTCGCTACGATGGTGACCCCAGAGCATGCAGAGGATTTCTCAATCAATGCACGGTGCATTTTAGGCTACGGCCTCATCTCTTCCCCTCCGAGGAGGCCAAAGTAGCGTTCATTATCTCCCTTCTCGCTGGCAAGGCCCTCGCATGGGCGAACCCAATCTTGGAGCAACAAGGACCTGTATCCTCGGACCTAGCCTTGTTCCTGCAGTCCTTTCGTGCCGTGTTCGAGGAGCCGGGTCGAACATCCTCTGCCGCAGCCACTCTGCTGACCCTCAAGCAAGAAGGCTCCACAGTAGGGGAGTATGCGATCTCCTTCCGTACCCTTGCAGCTGAGCTGGCATGGAACAATGAGGCACTGGTGGCGACCTTCTGGCAGGGACTGTCCTCTCACATCAAGGACGAACTGGCAGCCCGCGACCTTCCTTCTACCTTGGATGCCCTCATCCTGTTAGCCACCCGGGTTGATACGAGAATCCGGGAGCGCTCTCAAGAGGTTCGTCAGGAGAGCCGGGCCCACAGACCAGCACCCTCTGCCCAGAGACCACTATTGTCCACTCCTAGTGCGCTACCTGAGGAACCCATGCAGGTAGACAGAGTCCGGTTATCTGAACAGGAGAAGCAGCGCAGACGCTCCTCTGGACTTTGTATGTATTGCGGCCTCAAGGGTCATTTTTTGCGCCAATGCCCACAGAAACCGGGAAACTCCAGTACCTAGGGTTGGTTGGAGAGGCAACTCTAGGTGGAACGTCTCCAAACGTTAAAACCTCTTCCAAATTATCGATACCTGTGGCCATCGTCACCGGACAGGCATCACATCCTTCCTCCGCCTATCTTGACTCTGGAGCGGCTGCTAATTTTATCCACCAAGATCTAGTGGATCGGTTTCAACTACCCACAGTCCATCTGGAGAGACCCCTGGCAGTTGCCTCTGTGAATGGTCTACCGTTGCCTGATCCAATCATGCTCATCACTGAGCCGTTGACATTACGGGTCGGAGCTCTTCACTCAGAACAGATCTCCTTCCTGGTACTACCCAAGGCTATCAATCCTATCCTGCTGTGTCTGCCATGGCTCCGTTTACACGCCCGACACTCGACTGGAGTTCTGGAGAAGTTCTTCAATGGGGTTCCAGATGCCATAGCCATTGCCTGTCACAAGTCCGTCCTGTTGTGCCGCCTCTGCCTCAGTCACTCTCCGATCTACCTTCTCAGTATGCCAGTTTTGCGGATGTCTTCTGCAAACGAGAGGCTGAGACGTTGCCTCCACATCGGAATTATGACTGTCCCATTGAACTGGTTCCCAATGCTTCTCTTCCCCGTGGACGAGTATATCCTCTCTCCTTGCCAGAGACTTTATCGATGTCAGCCTATATCAAGGAGAACTTGGAGAGGGGTTTTATTCGAAAATCTTCCTCCCCGGCCGGGGCAGGATTCTTCTTTGTTAAAAAGAAAGATGGATCTCTCCGACCCTGCATTGACTACCGTGGTCTCAATCAGATCACGGTCAAGAACAAATACCCGTTGCCACTCATTTCCGAGCTATTTGATCGCATACGAGGAGCCAACATTTTTTCCATGCTAGATCTGCGGGGGGCCTATAATCTAATCCGGATTCGCCGGGGTGACGAATGGAAGACGGCATTTAACACCCGCGATGGGCACTACGAATACCTAGTGATGCCCTTCGGACTGTGTAACGCTCCCGCAGTATTTCAGGAGTTCGTTAATGTCATCTTCCGAGATCTCCTCTATACTTGTGTTGTAATTTATCTCGATGATATTCTAATTTTCTCCCCAGATCTGATGACCCATCGGAGGCATGTTCGTCAAGTTCTTCTGCGACTAAGAGAGAATCGCTTGTATGCCAAGTTAGAGAAATGCACCTTTGAAAAGAGGTCTTTGCCCTTTCTGGGCTATGTCATCTCAGATCAAGGCCTTAAGATGGACCCTGAGAAGTTAAAATCTGTCCTGGAATGGCCACGTCCTCAAGGCCTAAGGGCCATACAGCGGTTCCTGGGTTTCGCCAATTTCTACCGCCAGTTTATTCCGAACTTTTCTTCTCTGACGGCCCCCATCTCTACCCTTACCAAGAAGGGTGTGAACGCCAAGGCATGGACTCCAGAGGCAGAGTCCGCATTCATTAGCCTCAAGAAAGCCTTCACTTCAGCTTCGATCCTCCATCACCCTGACGTATCTCAGCAGTTCTCACTGGAAGTGGACGCTTCCTCTGTTGGTGCAGGCGCACTTCTGTTCCAGAGGAGCTCCAAAGGAAAGGCAGTAGTATGTGGCTACTACTCAAGACTGTTTTCCTCTGCTGAGCGCAATTATTCCATTGGAGATCGGGAGCTACTGGCTATCAAATTGGCTCTGGAGGAGTGGAGACATCTTCTGGAGGGCGCTGCTCACCCCATCCTGATCTTCACCGACCACAAGAATCTCACTTACCTTCAGTCCGCTCAAAGACTGAATCCTCGTCAAGCCAGGTGGTCACTGTTCTTCACCCGTTTCCAATTTCTGCTCCACTACCGTTCCGCTGACAAGAACGTGAGGGCCGATGCCCTGTCCAGATCATTTGAAACGGAAGACACGGTGGAGTCCCTTCAGACGATCATAGACCCATCCTGTGTTGTCACCGCCAATCCTCTACAGCTTAGAAATATCCCTCCGGGGAGAACTTTTGTTCGGTTGGCAGACAGAAAAAGAATTCTCCGCTGGGGACACAGTTCTAAACTAGCTGGGCACGAAGGTGTCCGTAAAACCCAAGACCTGATCGCTCGTCACTTCTGGTGGCCCACGCTGCCTAAGGATGTTCTGGACTTTGTCTCTGCTTGCACGGTGTGTGCCTCTAACAAAGTGACTCACAGCAAGCCTGCCGGCCTGCTTCAACCCCTGCCTGTACCCAGTGCCCCCTGGCAGCACATCGCTATGGACTTCGTCACGGACCTTCCTCTCTCAGCAGGATGCAACACCATCTGGGTGGTGGTGGACCGGTTCTCTAAGATGGCACATTTTATCCCGCTGACCAGCCTACCCTCTGCTCCTCGACTGGCAAGTTCCTTCATTCAGCACATCTTCCGCTTGCATGGCTTGCCTCTTCACATTGTGTCCGACCGGGGGGTTCAGTTTACCTCCATGTTCTGGAGAGCTCTCTGTAAACTCCTGGATGTGAGTTTGGACTTTTCCTCTGCCTATCACCCCCAGTCCAATCGGCAAGTTGAGAGGATCAACCAGATCATGGAAAATTACCTCCGCCACTTCATCTCTTCACAGCACGATAACTGGGTACAGCTTCTTCCATGGGCGGAGTTTTCATATAATAACCACACAAGTGAGTCCACCACCTCCACTCCGTTTCACATCGTGTACAGTCAACATCCCAGAGTTCCTCTTCCAGTGTCGACTTCATCTCAGGTACCCGCTGCTGACTCTGCATGTGGGGACTTCCTGCAAATCTGGCAACAGACCCGGTCCTCTATTTTGCTGGCGGTAGATCGCATGAAGCGTAAGGCAGATACCAAGAGAAGAGAGCCGCCTCAGTATCTTCCTGGGACTAAAGTCTGGCTGTCCTCTCGGAACATTCGCTTGAGGGTGCCTTCATACAAGTTTGCTCCCAGGTTCCTTGGTCCTTTTGAGATCCTGCAACAAATTAACCCTGTTTCCTATAAGCTGCGGCTGCCCCCTACCCTCAGAATCCCTAACTCCTTCCATGCGTCCCTCCTGAAACCAGTGGTCCTGAACCGCTACAGCAAGACCTCTAGTTCTACAGTTGCTCCCAGCGGTCCTTCTGATGTATTCGAGGTAAAGGAGATCCTGGACCGCAAGAGGGTAGGCGGAAGGACTTTCTATTTGGTGGACTGGAGAGGGTTTGGTCCTGAGGAGAGGTCCTGGGAGCCAGAAGAGAACCTCAGCGCCCCTACTCTTATTAAAAAGTTCCTCTCTCACTCTGGCCCCAAGAAGAGGGGGCGTAAGAGGTGGGATACTGTAGCGCCCATGGCCGCGGGCCGTTGGGGTTACTCACATCCCGATGCCCGCAGCCATGGATCTGTGAGCGCTCGCCTCCGTCTCCCTCCTAGGAGATGCCAGCGCTCACTTCCGCTCCGTCCGGCTGGGTCCCGTAGGGTGCGCGCGCACGCTCGCGCCCGGCCTTAAAGGGCCAACGCGCGCAATTAGGAAATCGTCATCACTATCAACTGCCACGATTTCCTGGTCTATAAGAAGGCCCCTAGCCTTCTAATCCTTGCCTGAGCATTGTTAGTCTTTCCCAGTCTGTCTCGCAAATGGTCCCTTAGTGTCTCCCGTTCCAGCTGTTACCCGTGCCCTGTTACCGTTCCTGTATTCCGTATTGTTCCTGTGCCTACCCGCGTTCAAGTGTCTTCTGCCACGTCAAGTGCCATCTGCCACGTCAAGTGCCATCTGCCACGTCAAGTGCCATCTGCCACGTCAAGTGTCTTCTGCCACGTCAAGTGCCATCTGCCACGTCAAGTGCCATCTGCCACGTCAAGTGTCATCTGCCACATCAAGTGTCTACCGCTCATCGGATACTGCCCGCCACGTCAGCCGCCACTTGCCGCACCTGCCTCCACCCGTGCTGAAGCCACAGCCACCGCCCGGACTAATTCAGGTACCCAAGCATTACTGTCTGCCATTTTACTTTCGCATAGACTGTGACCTGGTCAGCTGCCTCCCCGCTACGGCAGAGCGGCCTAGTGGGTCCACAAACCCAGTGTCCGTGACAGATAGTTCCATTATCCATCTGTTCCAGAAAAAAAAAAAGTCCATTTCCTCTTTGCGTCAGTTTATTGACCTCATGGTGCCATTCTACTTCCCATGGGAAATCTTTTGAGATCCATTTATAAATGATAACCAATCTTGCCAGAAACAAAGTCTTAGTTTGCTACAACCACAGTCTTTCAGAAGAATGACAATAATAAATAGCATCAGATCTAATTATGCCACATTAATGAAATGTTATCAGACTACAGTATATATATATATATATATATATATATATATATATACATATATATATAATTCCAATAATCCAGCATCTGGTGATCCGAGACTTGATGTTCCAGCTTTAATATCTGGTTACAGGCGAGTAACTATAAGGGTGCAAATGTTGCGACCTAAAAGGTTGCTCCATCCCATATGAGGACACAAATTATACAAATGACACGTGATAGTCCAGGGGGTCCTGTTTTGGACGCGTATAATACATAACGTCAGTTTTGCCTGGAGTGTTCCTTTAAAGTAATATTCTGCAGTATATGTGTAGCAGGTACCTGATAATCTTATTTTTGCACTTTTAAGAAGTATTTAAAGAGGACCGGTCATCTCCCCTGACACGTCTGTTTTAGAAAATAATTATATTCCCCATGAAACAACAATTGTTAGAATTTTATGTTGTGCCGTTCCTCTGTTATACCTCTTAGAAATTTATGAATAAATTGACTACTGTCTGCACTTACACGTAGTCATGGCGACGCGTCCCTCTGAAATTATTGCAGCTTGCCCACCTGGGATGACGTTTCGTCCCATGTGACCGTTGAAGCCTGTGATTGGCTGCAGCAGTCACATGGGATGATACGCCATCCCTGGAGGCCGGGCTGGACGAAGGAGCAGAGAGTGTTTGGTAATTATAATCTTTTTATTTCTGAGTTGCGATTTTTGCGGCGGAATTTCCGCTGCAAAAATCGCAACATCTGCTATTTGTGAGTTTCATCTCCCCATTGCATTCAATGGGGAAAACCTGCATCAGAGAAGCAGCGATTACGTAAATACAATTGACTTGCTGCGGATTAAAAAAACGCACCGCAGGTCAATTTTTTAAGTATTTTCTGCTAATTTTTTATGCAGCGTGTGGATGAGATTTGTTCAAATCCCACCCTCTCTACTGATACTGTATTACGCTGAAGATTTTCCGCAGTGAAATCCGTTGCGGAAAATTGCAGTATTTACGCTAGGTGTGAACCAGGTCTTAAGGTGCTTGTGTCACGTGCCACTCCCTTCTCACCCCCTTATATTATCACCAAATAAAATACCTGCACTTTTCCCTTTCTCTGATCCCATCAGACAGATTTTTATTCCGCCCGGTCTTTGGATCGGCTACTTTATCTCTACTTCAGCCTTGAGACAGTAAGTAAGGTAAAAAGCGGCCAGGTTATGGCAGAAAACAATCCATTCTGTGTGTTCCCGCTGTTGCCGAGAACCAGATAAAATACTTTTTCCTACTGCCGCACTGAGATATAGTTCTAGCAATGAAAACAAAACATAACCCTAGTCCAGTGTTTCCCAAACTGTGGGTTGCAAACCCCTGTAGCAGAGGGGTAGCTAGGTTCTCCAGCACCCGGGGCAAAGATTCAGTTTGGCGCCCCCCCAACCTCATTCCTGACATCTCCTTCCCCCTCGCCATGTTTGTTTTCTCTAACAATCAATGACGTGTCATTTCTTTTCCACATTATTTTTTATGTAACTCGAGCATAAAAACATTTGTACATTTTACAAGCAATATAGTTCTATACACAACAACAGAACCAAGCTCATTACATATATACAGCACCAGAACAAAGCTCATTACATATATACAGCACCAGAACAAAGCTCATTACATATATACAGCACCAGAACAAAGCTCATTACATATATACAGCACCAGAAACAAGCTCATTACATATATACAGCACCAGAACAAAGCTCAGTACAAAAAACATCCCCAGAACCAAGCTCAGTACATAAATACAGCACCAGAACAAAGCTCTGTACATAAATACAACACCAGCACAAATACAGCTCAATTTAGTGCAACCCCTGCCATATAGGTTTGCACAAATTTTTTTCCAGCTCCCAGCATGGCCCAAACAATGGTAAGGATATGCTGGGAGTTGCGGTTTCACAAAAAAAATCATATCATAATCATACCACCCATCATCTCGCTGCAGATCATACAGTGACTACAGTACTGATTAGAGGCAGAATAAACATTTACATTAAGTGACTCACCGGTGACGTCTCAGATTTTAGTTATTTTTCTCCATCTGGTCCAGACATTTATAATGACTTCTCCCGGTCACAGCTTATTTCTGCAGTTTGCTGGTCAGATGTCTTCAGCTTCTCACTTTTCAAACATTTCTACACCTATAAACAAAGATAAAGTTCTCATTATACCACACACTACGCCCCTAAATATAATAGCCCCATACACTGCACCTCTAATTATAAATGCACCATACACTGTGTCCCACACACATACCCACACCGTGCCCCCTACAGATAGTGCCTGCCATAGAGCCCCCTGTAGATAGTGCCCTACATATATCTCCCCCTATAAATAGTGCTCAACATATAGCCCCCCCATGTATATAGTGCCTCACATGTCTCCCCCTATAGTGCTCCACAGATAGCCCACCCCTGTATATAGCCCCCCTGTAGATATAGCCCACCCCTGTATATAGTGCTCCACATATAGCTCACACCAGTATATAGCCCCACCTGTAGATAGAGCCCCCCGTAGATAAAACCGCCCCATAGATAAAGCAACCCCCCCCCCGTAGATAAAGCCACCCCCCCCATAGATAAAGCCATCCCCCCATAGATAAAGCCTCCCCCCATAGATAATGCCACACCCTTTTCTATTAGGATAAAATAACAAACTATACAAACTCACCTTAATCCCATTCCCGCGCTGACCGGCGGCAATGGAGACCTGCTGTCTTCTGCGCAGGTCTCCTGGAGTTGAATGACGCAAGCAGTGTGATGACGTGATCGCGCCGCTTGGGTCTATGAAAGGCGCTGATTGGCAGGGCAGAATGACTTTCCCTGTCAATCAGCGCCTTTCAACGACGCAAGCAGCGCAAATTATCGCGCCGCTTCACTCGTAGAAAGGCGCTGAATGGCCGGGTACGGAACGTACCCGGCCATTCATTGCTTCTAATTGTACCTGTGTCCTATAGACGCAGGTACAATTATAGTGCAGGAGGGGGTGGCGGCGGCGGCTGGTTTCAGTGGCACCGCCGACCCCTCAGAGAGGCAGCAGGCCGCCATCATGGACGGTGCAGCCCTGGCGCCTCCCCCTCTAACTTGCACCCGGGCACATGCCCCGCCTGCCCCCCTAGCTACACCCCTGCCTGGGGGGTCGTGTGATGACCTCCGGAGGGTCACGAGCAACTCACTGATGTTCCGGTTTCAACTATATCTGCGTCCTCAGGACACAGATACAGTTGAATTCAATGCTGGAGCAAAGGGCTGACGGCTCCTTGCTCCTGCATTCACTATGCCGTGAGTGGCTCGGCGCAGACAGGTGCGATTTAGTGACGTCATTGTGTCTGTCTGCGCTGAGCCACACACTGCACAGACTGGAGGAGCAGAGGGATCTTCTACACTCGTCGTGGGAACGGGCATAGGTGAGTATTGATTTTATTGTTTTTTATTAGACACTATTGGGGCTGTGTGGAGGCATTATACTGCATGGGAGAAGATGTGGGGCATTAAAAATAAAAAAAATCAAACACAACATTATGATAAAAAAAAAAAGTATGAAAAACCAGTCCTATGTATCACAAAAACAAAATGACGCAGAAATTATTTTGGTAGCCCGACAAATAAACCAGTAATGGCCATCAAACCACGATGTGCACAGGATTACTAAGAGATGTCTGGCCATTTAGGACCTAAACACTGGTCATTAAGGGGTTAAGGAGATCCGCCACGGATGTCCTCTGACTTGGCTCCTCTTTCATCTTGCATTAATAAAAGAAAAAAAATTATGTGAGAAATTGGAGTCGTTATACTGGTGAAGTTGGTGATTTTTGGAGTATTTTTGATGTTTTTGATCTTGTCGATTGTCTTTGGAATATCTCATGATATCAACTTCTTAGTCAAGAGCGTAAAGCAGACTGAAGACTCTGGATATAAATGCTGGGGAATTGACAACTGATCTCGAGTTAGAACATCAACGAATAGATCAGGGATCCCGACCTCAGTCCTATTGATTGGAATAGGAGCGGTGGAAGGAGAGTTCTGGGAAATTCCTGTGTACTTTAATTTCTTTCTTATTCACAGAAGGTGACACACATGATAAGCGAGTGGAGGACTCATCCTTAATAGCTGCCCAGAATAATGCTCCACCACACGAGCTGGAATCCTGCCTGGGGTCTGCTATCTACAGCATCAAGAAATCCCAGGGAAATCTCCAGTTGAGCACAGAAATGAATGGAAATCGGTCCCGATCACAAAGACATCAATTTAACTTCAAACTAAGCTGCGGTAAAAGCATTTATAAAACTCCAGGTGTAAGCACTTACATGTTATCTGATAACTGGAGTCCTGGAAATGAGAACTTACAAAAGAGAAGCGACTTACAAAGAGATGAGCCGCTGGGTTGAAGCTAAAGTTGAGTTACTTTTAACAAAAAGTTGGTAAAATTAAAAAAATATCTTCGCTTCTGATGCATGTTAGAGCTCTGTTATGACCTGCACGCCATAGTATATTACAGTCAGGCTCAGGTGACCTTAGGGTGACACTTATTGTAATTGAATCACTAGTTGAGCAATTCCCCAGAGAGCAAGTTATGGAATTTGTCTGTAAGCAATGACCCAAGGGCAGCTGGAGACTGTCTAGATAAAGCATGCAGGTAATCTGCTACCTCAAGCCCATCACCACTCTGGTCAGCAGAGACTAAGGCTACTCTATGGTCTTCACCAGAGCCCACCGCAAGGCAGGTTGGATTTGGCTGCATAGAACCCAGGTTGCATTAACAGAATACAGTGTTGGACAGGAGGTGCAATGCAGGCAATACCAGAACGTAACCCATACAGACAGAGGGTAAACAGAAAACAGAGGTCAAAACCAGCCGAAAGCAGAATGTCCAAATCAGTGAGCAAAAGGGTTAATCTAAAGACAAAGCCGAGGTCCAGTTCCAATAATCTAAATAGTCAGGTGATACAGGGGGTAGCCAGGAGCTTGATCAGATACTTGCATACACAAATAAATTCACAAACAACAATGAGAGAACTGACCAGACTTAAAGTCTCCAACCTAGAGTCTGATAGGAAGGAGACAGAGAAATGAGATTGGCTCTGTAACTCAAACCAGAGCCACCCAGAACAAGGCTAGTAGTCATGACAATCTTAAAGAGATGGACGTTTCCTAACACCTGTTTTCAGGCCAACTTTAGGTATGCGAGTTGTGGGGTCACAAAGGGCACATCAGCCGCCCTTGCTGAAGAAGGCACCACCAATAACCGGGCAGCATTATAGCGCCATTTTTTAGACATTGTATAGGATTGTTCTTAGACTTCTTCATGTTTGGAGCTGTTATTTGGTCACTATGACAGTATTATTTGAGAACTGTATGGCGGTATTTACTTAGGCATTGGCAGTGGTGGCACAATATAGCATTGTTATTTAGACAACTGAATGGTGTTATTTGACCACTATATGGCACGGTTATTTGGGCACCATCCTGTGTAATGTTGAGAATTCTGCACTATATGGTATTATTAGTTGTACATTGTATTACAGTACACTATAAAGGGAAGGGGGGCAAAAACAAAAGGCGCCGCACAGAGTAACATCCAACATACGGTATGCCATGCCTCCCTTGGTCTATTTTACACCAAGTCCAAACTGTGCCTCTGCCTCTCTACCACTGGGCCAGGTGAAGATCAGAGCATGAAACACTCACTCCAGGCCCCTGTAATTGATCCTCTATCACAAGAGGCAAATATAGCCCAATAAATGCAATAACATTCTAAGACAACAGCCGTTCATACAAGGCAAGTGCAGTCTGAAGAAGACTTGTCCCTGACCATCAACTCATAAGAACTGATCTGTGGTGCTAAGGAGTATGTGATGCATTACAGGGCATTGGTGAGTAGGATAAAAAGTTTATGTCAAGAGCACCATCAAAAAGCTTCCAGTATTGTCTATTTAAGTGGTCTCCAACCAGTCGCTCTCCAACTGTTGCAAAACTTCAACTCCCAGAAGTAAGGCATGTCGGAAGTTGTAGTTTTGCAACAGCTGGAGAGCGACTGGTTGGTGATGACTGATCTGTGGGGACTATTGTTGATGCGTGTTGGTGTCAATCTGCCACTCAGGGGCCATCAACATAGCACATCACATCTGTGGGTCCAGCTAAGACCTTCCAGATAACCCAACTTCCAGACTATAGTATATGTGTTACTAGACACCTGACCATCACATCTATATGAGCTTATTAGACATCCCATTCCAAAAACATGGATGTTAATATGGAGACTGGCCCTTGTGTCGCTATAGCAGCCTTCAATCTTCTGGATAGACTTTCCACAAGATTTTGGGGTGTCTGTGGGAATTTGTGAGGTCAGGCACTGATGTTGGGGGAAGAAGGTCTGGCTCAAAATCGTCGTTACAATTCATCCCAAAGGTGTTGGATGGGGTTCAGGTCCAGGCTCTGTGCTGCCACTCGCGTTCCTCCACACCAAACTCCTCACCCCATGTCTTTATAAAGAACGCTGTGTGCACAGGGGCACATCATGATGGAACAGGATAGGGCCGAACTTCAAAGTGTTACCACAAAGCTGGAAGCTACAATTGTATAAAATGTCTTTGTATGCTGTAGAATTATCCCTTCACTTGAAATAAGGGACAAAACCTCGAAAAACAGTCCAGACCATTACCTCTCCGCTACCTCATGATACAGTAGTCCCTATGCACTTCGGTAGGTAGTGTTCTCCTGGCATCCATAAAACTCAGATTCCTCCATCAGACTGTCATATAGTGAGATGTGATTTATCACTCCAGAGAACACGTTTCTCCTAAGTCCAGTGGCCGCGTGCTTTACACCACTCGAGCTGATGCTTGGCATTGCCCATAGTGATCTTAGGCTTGTGTGCAGCGACCATGGATCCCTGTAGTGAGTGTTACAACAGAGGACAGAAGATTTTTACATCCCACGTGCCTCAGGATTTGGTGTCCCGTTCTGTGAATTTTTAAGATCGAGGCTTCATGGCTGAGTTGTTACACCTAGACGTTTAAACCACAATAATAACACTTACAGGTGATTGGGGCAGATCTAACATATAATAATAACACTTACAGGTGACCGAGGCAGATTTAGAAAATGCTAACAACACAGGTGATCAGGGCAGATTTAGCACATAATAATAACAACACTTACAGGTGACCGGGGAAGATATAGTAGATAATAACACTTACAGGTGATTGGGGCAGATCTAGCAGATAATAATAACACTTACAGGTGATCGGGGCAGATCTAGCAGATAATAATAACACTTACAGGTGACCAGGGCAGATTTAGGAAATAATAATAGCACTTACAAGTGACCGGAACAGATCTAGCAGATAATAGTAACACTTACAGGTGGCCGGGACAGATCTAGCAGATAATATCACTTACAGGTGACTGGGCAGATCTAGTAGATAATGATAACACTTATAGGTGACCAGGGCAGAACTAGCAGATGATAATAATAACACTTACAGGTGCCCATGACAGATCTAGCAGATGATAATAATAACACATACAGGTGACCGGGGTAGATCTAGCATATAATAATAACAATTACAGGTTCCCGTGGCAGATCTAGCAGATAATAATAGCACTTACGGTGCCAGTGGCAGATCTAACTGATAATAATAACACTTACAGGTGACCGGGAAAGATCTAGTAGATAATATCACTTACAGATGACCAGGGCAGATCTAGCAGATAATAATAACACTTACAGGTGACCAGGGCAGATTTAGGAAATAATAATAGCACTTACAAGTGACCGGAACAGATCTAGCAGATAATAGTAACACTTACAGGTGGCCGGGACAGATCTAGCAGATAATATCACTTACAGGTGACTGGGCAGATCTAGTAGATAATGATAACACTTATAGGTGACCAGGGCAGAACTAGCAGATGATAATAATAACACTTACAGGTGCCCATGACAGATCTAGCAGATGATAATAATAACACATACAGGTGACCGGGGTAGATCTAGCATATAATAATAACAATTACAGGTTCCCGTGGCAGATCTAGCAGATAATAATAGCACTTACGGTGCCAGTGGCAGATCTAACTGATAATAATAACACTTACAGGTGACCGGGAAAGATCTAGTAGATAATATCACTTACAGATGACCAGGGCAGATTTAGCAAATAATAAGAACACTTACAGGTGACCGGGACAGATCTAACACATAATAATAACACTTACAGGTGACCGGGGCAAATGTAGCATATATTAATAACACAGGTGACCGGGGCAGAACTAGCAAGTTAGAAATGTATTGTACTAACCTGTCGTAAAGGTGGTATCCTATGATAGCGCCACGTTTCATTTCACTGGGCTCTTCAATATGACCCATACTAGTAGCAGTTGTAAAGGATTTGCCAGACACAACTTCTGTGTCGACGCCCGTGGGCAATCAGTCTGCACCTGCTCCTGCGCCTGGCCAGACGGAGCTAGTTCCCGCCCACTGTCTATTTATACCTGCCTTCAGTGGCGGATTAAGAAGACCATGGGCCCTGGGCTGTTACCCAAACTTGGGCCCCCCTTCTCCACCACCACCCTGCCGCGCCGTAACTATTGCTAACACTACCTAAACACTAGTACACAAAGTAGGCACATTATGCACAAAGTACACACAGTACGCACATTATGCACAAAGTACGCACATTATGCACAAAGTACGCACATTATGCACAAAGTACGCACATTATGCACAAAGTACACACAGTACACAAAGTAGGCACATTATGCACAAAGTACGCACATTATGCACATTATGCACAAAGTACGCACAGTACACAAAGTACCACATTATGCACAAAGTACACAAAGTAGGCACATTATGCACAAAGTACGCACAGTACACAAAGTACCACATTATGCACAAAGTACGCAAATTATGCACAAAGTACGCACATTATGCACAAAGTACACAAAGTACGCACATTATGCACAAAGTACGCACATTATGCACAAAGTACGCACATTATGCACAAAGTACGCACATTATGCACAAAGTACGCACATTATGCACATTATGCACAAAGTACGCACATTATGCACAAAGTACGCACATTATGCACAAAGTACACAAAGTAGGCACATTATGCACAAAGTACGCACATTATGCACAAAGTACACAAAGTACCACATTATGCACAAAGTACACAAAGTAGGCACATTATGCACAAAGTACGCACAGTACACAAAGTACCACATTATGCACAAAGTAAGGACATTATGCACAAAGTACGCACATTATGCACAAAGTACACAAAGTACGCACATTATGCACAAAGTAGGCACATTATGCACAAAGTACGCACATTATGCACAAAGTAGGCACATTATGCACAAAGTATGCACAGTACACAAAGTACCACATTATGCACAAAGTACGCACATTATGCACAAAGTACACACATTATGCACAAAGTACACAAAGTACGCACATTATGCACAAAGTACCCACATTATGCACAAAGTACACAAAGTACGCACATTATGCACAAAGTAGGCACATTATGCACAAAGTATGCACAGTACACAAAGTACCACATTATGCACAAAGTACGCACATTATGCACAAAGTACGCACATTATGCACAAAGTACGCACAAAGTACGCACATTATGCACAAAGTACGCACAGTACAAAGTACGCACATTATGCACAAAGTACGCACAGTACACAAAGTACACACATTATGCACAAAGTACACAAAGTAGGCACATTATACACAAAGTATGCATAGTACACAAAGTACACACGAGTATGCACATTATACACTAAGTAGGCACATTATACACAAAGTACACCTTGTAAACACATGAATATGGACATTAAACATACATGAATATGGACATTAAACATACATTAATATGGACATTAAACACACATGAATATGGATATTAAACACACATGCACTTACCTTTTATGTCTTCACTGCAGCTCTTCTCCTGCTCACAGCACAGAGCCCGCCGACAGTCTCCCCTCCCCCATGTCCCGACAGCTAGCAGCAGAGATGTTTAGAGCAGGGAAGGGGGGCTGGAGGGGGAGCTTCTATAGCAGCACAGACCACGGCTGCTAAGTAGAAGCAAAGCTCCCCTCGCCTGACAGGTGCGGTCCTGGCACCGGGGCTCCCTCCGGTGCTAGCGACGCCACTGGGCATGAGGGGGTTCGGGCGGTCATAGGCTCCTTGGGCCCCCTGGCAGTCTTGGGCCCCGGGCGACCGCCCGAAACGCCCTAATGATAATCCGCCACTGCCTGCCTTTCCTGTTCCTCCTTTGCCTGTGATTCTTCTATGCTTGTTTCCCGGCTTGCTGCTGCTGCTTGTACTACTCATCCTCTGCTTGTTATTGACCTTGGCTTTCTGACCACTCTCCTGCTCAGCGTTTTGTACCTCGCTCTCTCCTGGTTTGACTCGCCTCGTTCACTACTCTTGTTGCTCACGGTGTCTCCGTGGGCAGCTGCCCCGTTTCCCTAGCTTCTGTGTACCCTTGTCTGTCTTGCACTTACTGAGCGTAGGGACCGTCGCCCAGTTGTACCCCGTCACTTAGGACGGGTTGTTGCAAGTAGGCAGGGACTGAGTGGCGGGTAGATTAGGGCTCACCTGTCTGTCTCCCTACCCTGTCATTACATAATCACAGGCCCATATACCTAGTCTACCCTGGTCCCTGACACATCTATGGACCCCCTTGAGACCCTGGCTCAGCAGATGCAGGGCCTCTCCCTACAGGTCCAGGCCCTGGCTCAGAGGGACAATCTGCGTGATGCTTCCCTGGTAGTGCCCCCCACCTCACCTCTTGAACCCCACCTCAAGTTGCCTGACCGGTTCTCGGAAGACTTTTTTCTCCTTTCGGGAGAGTTGTAGGCTCTATTTTCGCTTAAAGCCACACTCCTCAGGTTCTGAGAGCCAGCGGGTGGGTATAATTATGTCCCGGCTCCAGGACGGGCCCCAAGAATGGGCCTTCTCCTTGGCTCCTGACGCCCCTGAACTTTCCTCCATTGATCTTTTCTTTTCTGCTTTTGGGCTAATTTATGACGAGACTGACAAGACTGCCTTTGCCGAGAGTCAGCTGGTGACCTTACGTCAGGGTAGAGAACTGTAGAGGAGTATTGTTCTGACTTTAGGAAGTGGTGTGTAGCTTCTCGGTGGAATGACCCTGCCTTGAGGTGCCAGTTTAGATTGGGTCTGTCGAACGCCCTGAGAGACCTGCTAGTTAGCTATCCCTCTGCTGACTCCCTAGATCAGGTTATGACTTGACCGACGTCTCAGGGAACGACGACTTGAACGTTTTTGTGCCTTCTCCTCTGACTCCCCCATGATGCCTCCCGAGGTTCCGTTGCTTCATTCTTCCACGGAAAACTCGGATGAACCAATGCAACTCGGGGCCTCCGTGTCCCCCCAACAATGTAGAGAGTTCCGCAGGAAGAATGGTCTCTGCTTCTACTGTGGGGATGACAAGCATCAAGTGAACAACTGTCCTGGGCGTAAGAATAAGCAGCCGGAAGAACTTCCGCGCCTAAGTGATCATCGGGGAGGTCACTTGGGCGCACAGGTATTTCCCGTAAAGATGAAACCTAATAAAATCTTGCTTCCCTTTCAGGTCTCTTTTGGTGGTAGGTCTGCTGGATTAAGGGTCTTCTGCTAATATTATGTCTGTGGAATTTGCTATGTCTCTAGCTATGCCATTGATTGATTTGCCTAAACCTGTCCCGGTAGTGGGTATCGACTCCACTCCTCTTGCTAATGGTTATTTTGCACAGCATACCCCTGTTTTTGAACTCCTTGTTGGCTCCATGCATTTTGAGCAATGCTCTGTGATGCAGGGATTATCGTCCGATTTAGTTTTAGGCCTTCCCTGGTTGCAGTTGCATAGTCTCACATTTAACTGGAATACTGGGGATCTTACCAAATGGGGTAATGAATACATGACGTCATGTTTTTCTGTTAATTCTATTTCTCTCCCTGAGGAGGACTTCGCTGCTGTTTTCTCTAAAGAGGCCTCCGAAGTGTTACCTCCTCATAGGGAATACGATTGCGCAATCGATTTGGTACCAGGAGCTAAGCTCCCTAAGGGTAGGATAGTCAATCTCTCTTGTCCCGAACGTGAAGCCATGAGAGAGTATATCCAGGAATGCCTGGCCAAGGGTTACATTCGCCCCTCTACTTCTCCGGTAGGTGCTGGCTTCTTCTTCGTAGTAGGTAAGTAGGATGGTGGTCTAACGGAACTTGAATAAGGTCACGGTAAGGAACCAGTACCCCCTTCCTTTGATTCCTGATCTCTTCAATTAGGTTCAGGGGGCCCAACGGTTCTCTAAGTTTGATCTACGGAGGGCTTATAACCTTATCCGCATCAAAGAGGGGGATGAGTGGAAGACTGCGTTTAACACGCCCGAAGGTCATTTCGAATACCTCGTCATGCCCTTTGGGTTGTGTAATGCTCCCGCGGTCTTCCAGAATTTCATAAATAAGATTTTAAGAGACTATCTGGAGGTATTTCTTGTAGTGTACCTTGATGACATACTTGTGTTTTCCAAGGACTGGTCCTCCCACATTGAGCATGTCAGGAATGTGCTCCAGGTCCTTCAGGAAAACAAACTGTTTGCTAAGACCGAAAAATGTGTGTTTGGGGTGCAAGAGATAGCATTTTTGGGTCAAATCCTCACTCCTCATGAATTCCGCATGGACCCTGCCAAGGTTCAGGCTGTGGCTGAATGGGTCCAACCTGCTTCCCTGAAGGCGTTACAGTGCTTCCTGGGATTCGTTAATTATTACAGGAGATTTATTGCTAACTTCTCGGTCATCGCTAAGCCTCTTACAGATCTCACTCGCAAAGGTGCTGATCTCCTCCACTGGCCTCCTGAGGCTGTCCAGGCTTTTGAGGTCCTTAAGAAGTGCATTATCTCTGCCCCAGTGCTGGTTCAGCCCAACCAAATGGAGCCATTCATCGTGGAGGTTGACGCCTCCGAGGTGGGAGTGGGTGCTGCCTTGTCCCAGGGTACCAGGTCCCTCACCCATCTCCGTCCCTATGCCTACTTCTCCAGGAAGTTTTCGCCCACTGAGAGTAACTATGATATTGGCAACCGCGAACTCTTAGCCATTAAATGGGCATTTGAAGAGTGGCGCCACTTCCTGGAGGGGGCTAGGCACCAGGTAACGGTCCTTACCGACCACAAGAATCTGGTTTTCTTAGAATCTGCCCGGAGGCTAAACCGAGACAAGCTCGATGGGCGTTATTTTTTACCAGATTCAACTTTTTGGTCACATATAGGGCTGGGTCTAAAAATATTAAGGCTGACACACTGTTACCTAGCTTCATGGCCAGCCCTCCTTCGGAGGAGGATCCTGCTTGTGTTTTGCCTCCAGGTATAATCATTTCCTCTATTGATTCTGATTTAGTCTCCGAAATTGCGGCTGATCAAGGTTCAGCTCACGGGAACCTTCCTGAGAACAAGCTGTTTGTTCCCCTGCAACTCCGGCTAAGGGTACTTAGGGAAAATCATAACTCTGCACTATCTGGCCATCCAGGCATCCTGGGTACCAAGCACCTCATTGCCAGAAACTACTGGTGGCATGGGTTGCTTAAAGACGTTAAGGCCTACGTCGCCGCTTGTGAGGTTTGTTCTAGGTACAAGACTCCCAGGTCCCGACCAGCGGGCTTACTATGTTCTTTGCCCATTCCCCAGAGACCTTGGACCCATATCTCCATGGATTTCATCACCGATTTGCCTCCATCTCAAGGCAAGTCTGTGGTGTGGGTTGTAGTAGACCGCTTCAGTAAGATGTGCCACTTTGTGCCCCTCAGGAAACTACCCAATGCTAAGACGTTAGCTACCTTGTTTGTCAAACACATCCTGCATCTCCATGGGGTTCCTGTCAATATTGTTTCTGACAGAGGGGTACAATTTGTTTCATTGTTTTGGAGAGCCTCCTGTAAAAAGTTGGAGATTGATCTGTCCTTCTCCTCTGCTTTCCATCCTGAAACTAATGGCCAAACGGATAGGACTAATCAGTCTCTAGAACAATATTTAAGGTGTTTTATCTCTGCCTGTCAACATGACTGGGTCTCATTCATTCCCCTCGCCGAATTTTCCCTTAATAACCGGGTCAGTAACTCGTCAGGGGTCTCCCCCTTTTTCTGTAATTTTGGGTTTAATCCACGGTTCTCCTCCGTTTCACCTGGTAGTTCCAACAATCCCGAGGTAGATGTCGTTCATCAGGAACTGTGCACAGTCTGGGCCCAGGTTCAGAAGAACCTAGAGGCGTCCCAGAGCATACAAAAGACTCAGGCAGATAGAAGACGTTCTGCTAACCCCTTGTTTGTGGTCGGGATCTGGTGTGGCTATCTTCTAAAAATTTGCGCCTTAAAGTCCCTTCTAAGAAGTTTGCTCCCCGGTTTATAGGGCCGTACAAGGTCATTGAAGTCCTTAACCCTGTCTCCTTCCGACTAGAGTTGCCCCCGTCTTTTCAAGTGCACAACGTCTTTCATGCCTCCCTCCTTAAACGCTGCTCCCCGTCCTTGGCTCCCTCGAGGAAACCTCCGGTCCCTGTTCTCACCCCTGAGGGGGTAGAATTTGAGGTGGCCAAGATTGTGGACAGCAGGGTGGTCCAAGGCTCCCTCCAGTACCTGGTCCATTGGAGAGGATACGGGCCTGAGGAGAGGACTTGGGTACCCGCCCGGGATGTTCACGCTGGGGTATTGCTCAGGAGGTTCCACCTTCGTTTCCCCAATAAACCAGGTCCACCTAGAAAGGGTCCGGTGGCCCCTCATAAAAGGGGAGGTACTGTAAAGGATTTGCCAGACACAGCTTCTGTGTCGACGCCCGTGGGCAAACAGTCTGCACCTGCTCCTATGTCTGTGAGACTGACTGCATCTTCCACCACTCAGGATGGCAGGCTTAGGAGTGGGAGAGCCTATCACAGCCTAGCCAGACGGAGCTAGTTCCCGCCCTCTGTCTATTTATACCTGCCTTTCCTGTTCCTCCTTTGCCTGTGATTCTTCTATGCTTGTTTCCTGGCTTGCTGCTGCTGCTTGTACTACTCATCCTCTGCTTGTTATTGACCTTGGCTTTCTGACCACTCTCCTGCTGAGCGTTTTGTACCTCGCTCTCTCCTGGTTTGACTCGGCTTGTTCACTACTCTTGTTGCTCACGGTGTCTCCGTGGGCAGCTGCCCCGTTTCCCTAGCTTCTGTGTACCCTTGTCTGTTTTGTCTGTCTTGCACTTACTGAGCGTAGGGACCGTCGCCCAGTTGTACCCCGTCACTTAGGACGGGTCGTTGCAAGTAGGCAGGGACTGAGTGGCGGGTAGTTTAGGGCTCACCTGTCTGTCTCCCTACCCTGTCATTACAGCAGTGTTTGTCTATGGAGATTACATGACTGTGTGCTTTATTTTATGCACCAGTTTGCAATGGGTGAGGCTGAAATATCTGAACTCAATAATTAGTGTCCACATAAAGTGTATGTATCATTATATAAGGGGCGTAGAAGTTCCTCTCACCTGAACACTGAGAAACACATCAATATATATATATATATACAATATTTTTTTACTGTTATAATTTGTAATAGCTGTTGTAGAATTTACATATTTCCAATTATGCTAAAAAAAATTCTGCTCTCGTAGTTCTGCAAGCGCAAATAATTGGCTGAAATCTCATCCCGCCACCCCGAACATGAGTAATCCTGGGGACATATGTTAACTATACAGTGAGATTTGCCACAGTGCTAGACCATCTGGAATAATGTGGAGTGTAGGAGTGTGGTAGCTATGAGTAAAGATGCGAGCGCTGTACATGGAAGGTAATTAACCTCTTCAGGATCCAGACTGTGTACTGCGAAGAATTTCAGCAGGTCGAGACAGGAGCTGTAATGACACTGACAAAAATCGCACCCACTAACAGACATGACGCTAGCTGCCCAATTCGTTAAGAGTGGCGATCCAGCCCTACAACGCCCCTGAAAGAACTAGTGCCCTGCCTAAAGCAGATAAACCTTCCTGATAAGGGCGAACCCACTATCAGGAACCTAGCCAGCAGACCCTAATGGTGGACAAGTTATCTTGCTTTCACCAAGCAGCTTCTGGTAGGTGGAGCGGACAGGTAGAGAAGTCAGACTAGCCAAGGTCAGCAACAGAGCGGTGACGCAGTACAAAGTCAGCAAAAGAGAAATCAGCACAGTCCAGGTCATACACAGTATATTTACCAGGAGGTACCAAAAAAATGTCAAGTCAATCCGGGTCATACACAGTAGCAATAAGGGAGAATGCAAAGAGGGGTAACGTGTAATACTCACAAGCACAGAACTAAAGAGCCAAGTAGGAAAGTAATAACTGGCAAGGAGTCCAGAGTCAGACTTAACCCTCGCCTACCTTTCTGTCTAGCATCAGGAGCAGAAAACGTAACAGGACGTAGCTGAGCCTACGGCTGGACTGGCCCACCAGAAAGGATCTGAGGATCCTCTGGAGGGCCCAGGCTCTGACACGCTAAGAGCCCCAAAGGTCCAGCAGAAGACAACTCCATTTGTTGGTGACCTTGTGGACAATCACTTGCCACTAGGGTCTAATTCTTATAGGATGATACACAAATAACCTACTAGACTTTATTGATGACATGTCCTGTGTACAATGGTAATAATAAAAGATTACACCGCAATTATAGGAGTTGTGCACATATTCTGTATAAACGGAGGGCGGACTTCAGAATCATCTCCTCTGGGGGCCCAAGAAATCCTAGTCTGACACTGGAGCCCATTGTGCATTAATGCCCACATTTTAAAATACCAATGGGGCTATTCAAAACTTCCCAACTTTTGAGAAGGAACATCAAAGAGATTTTGAAAAGCTTGGGATGAAGCGACCCCTGTCCACCTCAGAAAGTGCCTACAATGGTCAGGTGATAATCTGAACTGGAGCAATGGAAGAAGGCGTCTGGTCTGATGAATCACGTGTTACATCATGTGGACAGCCGGGTGCATGTGCGTGTCCCTAATGGCAGTGCTCTCTGTCAGCAGGATTATGCCCCCGCCACACTGCAGTATAATGCCCCCGCCACACTGCAACACTGCAGACATTGTTCAGGAATGGTCTGGTGTTGACTTGTTTCCAAATTCCCCAGATCCCAATCCGATCGATCATCTGTGTGATTTGCTGGAAAAACAAGTCTGATCCATGGAGGCTGCACCTCACACCTTACAGGACTGACAGGATCTTCTGCTGACGTCTTGTGCCAGGGACCACAGGAGCCTTCAGACGTCTTGTAGAGTCGATGCCTCGACAGGTCAGAGCTGTTTTGGCGGCATGAGGGGAATATTAGGCAAGTGGTTTTAATGTTATGGCTGACTGGTGTATATCCATGTACACTGAAAATCCCATATCAATTTCCAGCCCTCCAGTTCAAGTTTTTGAGAGTTTTTGTTTCCAAATTGACTTTAATGGGCAAAATACAAAATCTCACAGTCAACCTTATGTGTGTTTTGTAAATGCCGTACTGAGAACCTGTTCTGGAAAGAAAAACTGCAGATAGTTTTGCACTAAAATGTGTGATTTTGGTAAGGAAATGGAAAGTGAGGCAACCTCCTTTTTTTTGGACATCTTAGGCAAAAATTTCTAGATGGACAATTTTTTTTTGAACAAATAAGAAAACCAAAAAATACCAGATAAAGCTGATCAGTGATCTATGTCTATAGTTCAGATACTGCCCATTCACTGTGAATTTTTTCGGGACTGAATTTACAGACAGTTGTCGATATTGGGTGCGATTCTCACTGCGCTCAGGGTCTGAAGCTCATTATCCCGCCTTTGGTTTACTACGAAAGTTCCTTCTCATGGATTGCATATGATGTCCTATTACATATCATATTATGCAGCTATTCTGCACTAAGAGCATTGCTCCTAGGGGGGATATGGGGCCTCCCGGAGGAACTATACGGCAGCACACAGAGTGTGACAGATCTGAAAGGATACCGTATGCCGCCTTAAAGGGTCCATGCACGTGGCTTTGCCATGTGCATGATCTTTTGAAGCACCATAGAAAGGCCGTAGGGGGGAATCCATATCTTATCAGCTTCAATAGTCTCATTAGCTATGTTGTTGTTCTATAAAATCTTTATTTTTGGACAAAATTAGATCTGAGTGAGAGAAACAAGTCTGTGCAGCATGGAGATTCAGTCTCTTGTATAGCAGGTAGAACTTCCTGTGACTATTTCAGTACATGTATCATGATCTACTGAAATGATTGTCACGCAGACGGGGAGACAAGTGGGTTTGTCCACAACCATGAAGTACCACCGCCTCAAGGGCGTACGTACCATAGAGCCACTTGTAGAGAGGGGGCCCAGCCCTGGTAGGTCCCATTTCCTTTGATACTTTATGGCGAGAAGCTGTGCAGGACTTTCCTCTAGGGTAACTGCATTGCCAGAAAGCAAAAGCAGTGGGAAAATGACCAATGGGACATGGAAAGGGCGTGAAGGGGGAAAAATAAATCCCAGGCCCTTCTGTCCTGAGTGGCAAAACTTTGCACCATAATGGAGGGCCCATTTGGATCTTTGCTATAGGGCCACCAATCATCAATATACACCACAGCACAACCTGCAAGAGAGACATAGACACAGCTCAGGTTTGTAATACTTGGGATATTCTAGACAATGGGCTGATATGGGATAGATAATCACGGGAAACAAACAGAACAGGAAGTCGTGCAATGTATTATAACTGTTATAATGACCACTTAGTCAGTCACCCCCCCCCCCCCCAACCATCTGGAGCCCCAGGCCGTCCCTGACACCTCTGCTTCGCAGCTGCAGGTCGTCTCATTTTGTTGCGTGTCAGTAAACCCACTCTCAAATACCCTTTTAGGAAATTCCGAGATCATTTTTGTTTCTTCTATTGCAGATCTTCACTTGCATGTGGCTGAGCTGCAATACCGGACACAGACTATGGACAGGGGAGGCGCTGTTTTTTGAAAAAAAAAAAAAAAACGGAGCTTTTTTTCTAACCTGGACAATACCTTTAAGTTATACCTGGTATATTGAGAATGAATTGAGATGAGAATTTCCCAAAATTCGTTTGTGGTCCGATTTGTTCCGAATAAATTTATTGCAAACCGAAAGAGTCCCGATTTCCCCGATAATTTGTGTCTGACCCTCTAAAGTCTCCTAGGACTGTATCCAACCCCTTTCAAGCTCTTAATACCAAGACGGCATTAGTAATGTCAAAGTGACAACATTATATATGGACCGAGAGAGGGATAACCGCAGTGAATTCGGGACGGCTGCCTGCCAGGCATTATGGGAAAATCCTCCTGAGGTCATGTGACCTGAAAATAGTGGACGGCAAACACCGGCAGCCGCCAATTTGCCCAGATTCATGTTCCACGAACCTTAAAGGTTTCAGAATTCGCCCAATCGGGAACTTTTTGAAAATTCAGACCAAATGTGATCAGTGTAGAGTTCTAATGTGATATAATAGACATCTCGCCCTAATTTGTCTATACCGCTATAGGGTGTGGTAAGAGGGCGGCTTTGGTCTCATCGAGTATCTGGGAGAGGAGGGGCTGGATCAGGTTGTGTCCTGATTACCCACTGGGAGTGAGTGCCGGGAAAGATCTGACTAATGGGTAACGGAGGGGGCCAATACTAAAAATGTTTGTTTTGCCCGCAATAACCCTTTATCTCCACGTATAGGGCTTAAAAGAAACGTTTATTCTACTAAATTTCGATAAGAAAAATTTAATTTGCAGTAAAGAAAATGATAAGATGAATTATATGGTATAAATCAGACAATTGTTCGGAGCCGTCGTCGTACCCAAACCTATAATCCCGCAAAACTGGAGACTAATCGAATGTAAATCCAGGAATTACAAGCCGGTGCATCCATCATAAATATCAGCAGCTTCTAAGGCCCCCGATGATAGCGTCTCCACGGAGACAGGCCGGCATGCTGCCTCGGTGACGCTGGCATCGCTAAACTGTTGCCATGGAAACAAATGGATGCCACAAAAATATTAATGATACCCAAGAAGACGCTCGCAGTAGTGTAATACAATTGTGGCGTCTAAGTTTACGTGAATCTCATCTGAGGAAATGGTTTACATTGTCAGGGAGGTTTAACCCTTCCACGACGGGGCTGCGTATTTTACTTAAAGATAAGGAAATTTGTATAAAATAATAGGCCGGTCCGGTGGATTGTGTAATGTACGTCATTGAGAGAAATGAGTCACCACAATAAGAAAAAAAAACAGAACGCAGATTAAAAAAAATAATAAAGGAGGGTGGGGGAGGGTGGTGATGGGAGGAATGGAGGGCATCACTGGAGCAGCATTGTAAAATATATATATATACGCTTGGTATGCAAAAAGTGGGCTGCGCGCGTCTTGTAAATCATATTTATGGCTCACTATACTAATGAGAGCGGTAAAGAAGATTACAGCGAGGGGTGAGGTACGCCGGATCATCGTATTAAACATGCAAACAAAGTGCAAATGCTTCACTTTTTCATATATTTTTTTTCATTTGGATGCAAATATATTGCTCAATCCCCTCCCCCCATACGAGACGCTTCATAAAAATTAAAAAAATTGATATTTTTGGGATTATTTTTTTATTAAAAATTCACCCAATTAAATCTAGTTATTAACTACCTGCCCTCAAAAAAAAAAAGGAATTCTAAGTTCTTAATTTTTTTTTTTTTTCGCAAGTTAGTAAATTTTATTTTGCTGTTTTTTATTTTTAGACTTTTTGGAAAAGTTGAGGGACAACCAATACGTCTGCCCGTAAAGCTCCCACAGAGGTTGAGCACACTTGTATCTCCTATTAATTTTCAGGGTGTATTTAGACATTTCAGTCGAGGTGCGGTTGAAACCGTAACCATAGAACTAATGCAGCTTTACCCCATTTTTCGATGGGGTCGTGTTTTTAACCTTAAAGGGGTTGTCCACTACCGGACAACTGCTGACGTATCCATTGGATAGGTCATCAGTACATGATCTGTGGGGGTCTGACACCCGGACCCCTCACCTATCAGCTGCTCCGGCTGCCTCTGGGCACCGAACGTACATGCCGGAAGCAGATGGCTCCGGCCACTGAATAGCGGCCGAGCTGCCGTACTGTTCAAGTGAATAGGGGCAGAGCAGCAGTTCGGCAGCACGGACGCTATGCTATGTACGGAGCCAACTGCATCCGGCTCCGTACATCGCATAATGGGCAATAACATCCGGTGCCTGCAGGCAGCCGGAGTTGCTTAACGGTGCGGGGTCCGGGTGTCAGACCGGCACCCTTGACATACTGATGACCTATCCGGTGGATAGGTCATCTGTTGTTCAGCAGTGGACAACCCCTTTTATAGGGGTTATGGGGGAACCAAAAATGATTATCCGTGTAGTTCCTTTAGTATGTGTGTACACTCGCTAATATACATTCCGGTCCCCCGTCGCGCTTAGATTTACATCGATTTTTATAGCGCTGCCGGAGGACCGCACGTCTAGTTGCACAGTCTTCTTTGATGACTATACGACTCATCATCATGTGACCGGCCCCGCTGTACTCTATGTATTCACTGTACAGCGGGGTTGGCCATCAAAGAAGGCTGTGCAACTATACGTCCGGTCCCCCGGCAGCACCACAAAAATTGATGTAAATCTCAGAATCAGCGCGACGGGGGACCGGAATGTATATTAGCGAGTGTGCTCACATACTGCAGAGACTACACGGATAATAATTTTTCGTCCCCGCATAACCAGTTTAAATAAATATGTTTCACATGTAAAAACTGCAACCGCATCAAAAACTTGCATAAAAAAATATACAAAAATATAATAATAAAACATTGCAATCAACCAAGAAGGATGTTGAGGAATGACAGGAAGGAGCAGCACAGAGGCTTTCAGTAAAGGAGCATGCTGATCTTGTTGGGGGTCACAAACTGTGACTTATTACATAGAGGAAGGAGCAGGGTCCCCAGCAGCACTGAGTATTTCAGGAGGGGAGTGTCTTGTGCCACCCCATTGAGCATAAAGAAGTAACAAAAACCCACAAGCGGCTCCACGAGGAGCTGAGGAGAGCAAAATACCAATGTCACCAACAAAAAACCAGTCTGTCCAGGAGGCGGTAAAGTGCCTACTGCAGGGGGCATGCTTACCAACAGTGAAATCCCCCAAATCAGGTCAATTTATGCCCTCAAATAAGTTAGGGTCAGTTCACACAGAGTTTTTCCGGCGTTGATTTTGACGTGGAAACCGCGTTGGAAAAAGTGTAAAAAAACGTCAGAAACCGATTCCAATGGGAGGCAGAGACGTTTTGTTTTTGCTTTTTTTCGCTGCATTTTTTGCCCTTGCATTTGATTCAATAGACGCGGCAAAAAACTCCACAAAAAAAAAAAAGCTCAGGCAGTTCAAAGTCTGCCTCAAAACTCCTGAAGTAATTCTGAGGAAGATTTTTTTCTGCCTGCAAAAAAACTCTGTGTGAACAGGGCCTTGGAATACCCACTGCTCAGGCAGTTTTGCATAAGCCCCCCCCCCCCCATATGTGATCCAACTAGCCTTCCAAAATTTGGAATGTTGGCAAGTGTGCAGGACGCAGACCAACTGGAGGACGGCAAGAGGCCATCCACAGCAAAGCTTCAACTTGCAACCCGTAAACCCCAAGCCGCTGCCTGGGTCAGCCAGCTGGTTCAGCCCCATCATTCACCCCAGCCCGGCTTCTGCAGTGGGCCTAGCGGTGGGTGGCCAATTGCTCTATTCTGGTGCTTTCCTGGCAGGAACCAATTGTGTGGACAAGTGCCCTAATATTGAAGCTAAGAGGGCTCCTGAGACTGGACTAAGTGTGACCGGCAGGGAAGCTTGGGGTTTGAAGGGGTTAATAAGATCAGTCCTGCTACTGGAGCTGGGCCAACTGTAGTTTTGTTTGCGTCTGGTGGTATGGCACGTGTGGTGGGTATGACAGGAGTGGCAGAGTTTATGGGTGTGCATTGGGCTGGTCCATCTGCTAGCCCAGCGGCAACAGAAGTTGAGTTCCAGCAAGGAGCTGCCCTGGGGACGCCGTTTTGCAGCAGCGCCTCCTATCAGCTTTGAGATAATTTGTGGTAGAGGGACAAACTGACAATCTGTCCTACTGGATAGAGAGACGTGGCCATCCGAGAGAAGACGTGACTTATCATCATAGTATCTTCCTACAGCCGGGCCAGGGCAAGACCTGGAATGTAGACTGTCTCCACTGGAGAGGGACTGAAGCATGTCCTCATAGGGTAAAAGTGGTGGAGCTTCTCTTGAAGATGGGTTTCCGAGCAAATAACAGCTATGCCTACATCCCTACAGGCCCCCGGAGGTTCGTTCTGCCGGAGTCTAATTATGAGCTGGCAAAGAACAAGCCCGGATTGCGAGACTTTGATGTGCGGGCGGTGTCTCACCAGAGCGAAGTCAAGAAAGTGACCACTCTGACCCGTAAGTTGTTGTTTTCTTGTATTACTATCATGACCTGTGTGTGGCGCTATGGGGAGGTGATGGAAGGCCCCAAGGAAAATATGGATGAGTTTGGTACCTGGTCGGGAGCCGTGACCTTCATGGTTAAGTTCAGGTAGTAGTGACCCACATCCCGTCCTCAAACTTCTTGTGTTGGGATCGGTTCCTGGTCTTTTACCAGGGGCAGCAAAGCTCTGTCACAGGTGCGGTGCCCCGAGACACTTTAGCGCCAACTGCTCTGTGCAGAAGTGAGCAGGTGGAGGGATAGGTCACCTCGCCACATCCTGTGGGAAGATTAAGTGACACCTGTTCATTGATGCGATTTCGAGCAGTGCAACCCACGTATTGTTTGTCACATATGTCACAATAAGTGACGTATACAATGTGTGTCACGCTACAATTACAGTGACTTGATGTAATATAGTTGTTGCGTGCTATTGGAAACAAACGTGGACATATTATATATATGCATATATCACAGAATATTCCGCACCTGGAGCCGCTACATTTGTAGTTTGAGTTTTTTCGAAGGAAATCATTAGGGGAAACCATGTTACCAAAGATGTTTTTTTAATATAAATCTACAACCAGTATCCGTCTGGTATCAATGATTTTGTATTCTTGCAGATATTGTTGCGGCTCACTACAACATCGTCTTGTGAAAGGTGGTCACCCAGACAGGCGGACAAGAGGTTACTAAGCAACCATCAGAATCCGCTAATGATAAAGAGAACTGAACATATATTCTGACAAGTATACTTTGTGTATACAGTAACAGATACAGTAGTGGAGTCAGACTTTAATAATCATAATAATAATAATAATAAAAATAATATTAACCCCATGGCGACATACCACGTACTATTACTGAAATGTCGCCAAGGGGAAGTAAGGAGCACGCTGAACGTGCTCCATTCTTGGCGGGTGACGGCTGTGTTACACAGCCGACACCTCACTCCAGCGGGCAGGATAAAAGTTTACTTTGATTCCGCCCATTTAACACTATTTAACAATCGTGAACGCGGCATTTAAATTGTTAGAACCAGTGGGGCACCCCCTCAAAGGCCAGGTCTGCCATCTTTGTACTCCTTTGAAGCTCTGCCTCTGGCTATCAGAATCACAATATACTGTAATACAGTATATTGCAGTACATCATAAAAGCAATCCAACGATCGCTGGTTCAAGTCTCCTAGGGGGACTAATAAAAAAAAGTATAAAAAAGTATTTTATGTTAAAAAAAAAAGTATTAAAAGTTAAAAAAAAACACCCCATTTTTCCATTTAATGTTAAAAAAAATAAAAGTTAACATAACTGGTATCGCCGCATCCGTAAAAGTCTGAACTATCACAATATAGCATTGTTTAATGCGCTCGGTGAACGGTGTAATTTTTTTTAAATAAAACATGCAAATTTCTGTTTTATTGCTGTCACCTTAGCTCTCCAAAAATGAAATAAAAAGTGATCAAAAAGTCGCATAAACCACAAAATGGTATCGGTGAAAACTACAGCTCGCCTCGCACATTGCTAAATTGACGGAAAAATAAAAAAGTTATGGCTTTCAGAACATGGCAACACAAATCATTTTTTTTTTTAGCAAATTGTTTTTTAAAAAAGTGGTAAAACATAAAACAAAACATATAAATTTGGTATCGCCGTAATTGTATCAACCTGTAGAATAAGATGCATATGTAGTTTTTACTTCCACATGGACGACGTAAAAACAAAACCCTTCAAAAAATGGCGCAACTGCTGTTTTTTTTCGCATTTCACCCCACAAATATTTTTTTTTCAGCTTCCCAGTACATTATACAGTACAATAAATGGTGCCATCACAAACTACAACTTGTCCCACGAAAAACAAGCCCTCATACGGAAATGTCGACAAAAAAAAACAAAAAAGTTCTGGCTTTTGGAAGGCGGGGAGGAAAAAACGAAAATGAGAAAACTCAAAGGGGTTAAAAATATTCATTTCATAACTTATTGCTATTTGTATAGAATTATTTCTAAGTTACTGTCACAAACAAATTCCAACCTCCCAGGCTTGTTCATTGCACTTTTTGAGCACGGCCGCCCCAGGTCTTATGGCACCGAGCACCGACCACAAGGCATCAAGTCTGACACATTTGTGCCTAGTGCAGAGAATAAGATAATAAGACCAGATAGATCATGTAAAAGATGAAATCTACAAAGTCACTGCTATAATACAAGTGGTGGAAGAAAATAAGTATTGTCACCCATTGGATCATAGCAGAAGCAGAGACTGATGTCCTGCCAGCATGGTGCCAGTCAGAAGGGCTGCAGTCCGAGCCATCAGGGTAAGAAAAGACTTTGATCAGGGATGATGATCGGGAGAAACATAACAATCGTTCCTGATCATCTATCCGTGTAAAATGGCCCAGCAACCAGCCAACAAATGAGCAAACAATGGATGCAAACTGAATGGGAACAAACTATCTCATCGTCCCCAAAAAGTACAATGAAAATGGAGCTTAACGGGCGCCTATCAACATGCTACATTGTCGTTCAGTTCTCGTGTAGAAAACACCTAAACTTGTTGAAGAATTCTGCAGATTGTGAAGAATGAACTGAGTTACATCCTTTATTAGACTCCAGAGCTGCACTCACTATTCTGCTGGTGGAGTCACTGTGTACATATATACATTACATTACAAATCCTGTACTGATCCTGAGTTACATCCTGTATTATACTCCAGAGCTTCACTCGCTATTCTGCTGGTGGAGTCACTGTATACATACATTACATTACTTATCCTGTACTGATCCTGAGTTATATCCTGTATTATACTCCAGAGCTGCACTCACTATTTTGCTGGTGGAGTCACTGTGTACATACATTACATTACCATTTCCTGCACTGATCCTGAGTTACATCCTGTATTATATACTCCAGAGCTGTGCTCACTATTCTGCTGGTGGAGTCACTGTGTACATACATTACATTACTTATCCTGTACTGATCCTGAGTTACAGCCTTCTGGCTGGCAGTGATCTCATGTATATGGCCAGCTTTGATAGATAGATAGATAGATAGATAGATAGATAGATAGATAGATAGATAGATAGATAGATAGATAGATAGATAGATAGATAGATAGATAGATAGATAGATAGATAGATAGATACGTCCATGGCCAGGGGTCGCCGTTCTAACTCACCCCCTGATGATCCCGGCCATGGACATCTCTCTGCTCGGCGTCCTCCTCCTCCTGGCAGACGCTGGCACTCTCTCCCGGGTCCTCGTGCTTTTTCCCGCAGGGCGAGTATGCGTCCAGCTGTCAAAAATCAATTATCAGCCCAAATGGCTGCTGGACTATAAAAAGGGGCTCTGCCCACTGGTTCCTTGCCTGAGCGTTATTGTATACCCTTGTTTGTCTTGCTAAAGGTCTCCCAGTGTTTTCCAGTTCCCAGTGTTACCCGTTCCTGCTGCCTGTACCCTGCTTCCCGTACTATCGTTACCTGCTGTGAAAGCCAAGTCGTGTCTTCCCACTGCATCCGCGGCGTCACCTGCTGTGAAAGCCAAGTCGTGTCTTCCCGCAGCATCCGCGCCGTCACCTGCTGTGAAAGCCAAGTCGTGTTCCTGCCACTGTCTACATTGCCTCAGGTACCCGTTCAGAACTATAGACATTGTTTTGTACCTTGTTGGCCAGCTGCTACCCCGCTATGCGGTACGGCCCAGTGGGTCTACACCCCGCACCGTGACAGTACGCTCAGGCCATGGACTCCGCTGGCCAAGTCAAGAGCATGTCATCCTCCCAAGCCATGCAGGCGGACCTGCAGGATCTGCAAGCGCGACAGGATCAACTCATTGTGGCAGTAGACTCCATGGCGCAGCATCTAGGTGCGCTAGTTTCTTCCGTCATCCCTCCTAGTCAAACTCCTCCAATCGACCCTCCTGCTACACCTCCTGGCAGCTCCAATTCGGACTCTCAGTTCTTGCTGCCATTGCCACCTCGGTTTCATGGAGACGCAAGTTCGTGCAGGGGGTTCCTGAACCAATGCCAAATCCACTTCACTCTGCACGCCCAAGCATTTCCTTCGGACGGAGCCAGGATCGCCTTTATTGTATCTCTACTCGCCAGCAAGGCCCTGGCGTGGGCGAATCCAATCTGGGAGCGACAGGGACCCGTGACCAGAGACTTCCTGGGGTTTGTGCGGTTGTTCCGTTCCGTATTTGAGGAGCCTGGGCGGTCCTCATCGGCAGCCACTGCTATTTTTAACCTGCGTCAGGAGGACGCCTCCGTGGGCGAATACACTGTCCAGTTCCGGACTCTGGCAGGAGAATTGTCCTGGAACAATGAGGCCTTGGTTGCATCCTTCTGGCATGGCCTATCGCCTGAGATCAAAGACAAACTGGCTGCTCGAGATCTCCCAGCTGCCCTGGATGATCCGATTCTACTGGCTACCCGCGTGGACATAAGGCTCAGAGAGAGATCCCAAGATATTCTTCAGGAGAGACGGCTTCCTAGACTGGCGCCCAACTTCCAGCAACCCCTCTTGCCCTGTTCTTCTGCTACGTCCAAGGTTCCGATGCAGGTGGATCGGCTTAAACTGTCTGATCAGGAAAAACAGCGCGGGCGCACCTCTGGACTCTGTCTGTATTGCGGCCTCGCTGGCCATGTCGTGCGTCTGTGTCCCCAGAGGCCTAAGAAACCCCAACGCCTGGGATTGGTTGGAGAGACAACCCTGGGCGCTACTGCACTTGATAGAGAATTCTCGTCCAAGCTGTTCATTCCTGTGACCATTGTCACTGGCGGGAGACCTCACCCAGTCTCTGCCTACCTGGACTCTTTCATCTGTCAGGACCTTGTGGATCTTCTTCATTTGCCTACTGTTTTGCTGGAGAGACCATTGATCGTTGCCTCGGTAGATGGACTGCCTTTGCCTGACCCAGTATTGTCTGTGACCAAGCCGTTGAGACTCCAGGTGTGAGCTCTTCATTCCGAGCTGATCTCTCTGTATGTCCTGTCCAAGGTCGTCAACCCCGTGCTGCTGGGTTTGCCTTGGCTCCGTCTTCACGCCCCAGTCCAGAATTGGAACTCTGGAGAGGTTCTTCAGTGGGGTCCCAAGTGTCTAGACCGCTGTCTGGGCCATGTCCATCCATCCCAGCCTTCTTCGCCTCTGTCATTGACATGGCTACCTCCTTGCTATGCTCAGTTCGCTGATGTCCTCGACAAAAAGGAGGCAGAGATATTGCCACCACATCGAGAATACGACTGTCCTATCGACTTGGTTCCTGACTCTTCTCCTCCTCGCGGTAGAGTATACCCTCTTTCCTTGCCAGAGACCCAGTCTATGTGGGCCTACATTAAAGAGAATCTAGAGAGGGGCTTCATACGAAAGTCTTCATCCCCGGCCGGAGCCGGGTTTTTCTTTGTCAAAAAGAAGGATGGATCCCTTCGACCCTGCATTGACTACCGGGGTCTCAATCAGATCACGGTAAAGAACAGGTACCCCTTGCCGTTGATTTCTGAGCTCTTTGATCGTATACGGGGGGCGACATTTTTTTCCAAGCTTGACCTGTGGGGAGCCTACAATCTAATCCGGATCCGTCAGGGGGACGAGTGGAAGACTGCCTTTAACACACGTGATGGACACTACGAATATTTGGTCATGCCCTTCGGCCTGTGTAACACGCCCGCAGTATTTCAAGAATTTGTGAATGACATATTTCGTGACCTCCTCTATGTCTGTGTTGTGGTGTATCTTGATTTTTCTTCCCCAGATCTTGTGACTCATCAGGGCCATGTCCGCCAGGTGTTGCTTAGATTAAGAGAGAATCATCTCTACGCCAAGTTGGAGAAGTGTGTGTTCCAAGAGAAGTCTCTACCCTTCCTGGGCTATATCATCTCTGATCAGGGCCTCAAGATGGACCCTGAAAAGGTCAAGGCTGTCCTGGAATGGCCATGTCCCCAAGGCTTAAGGGCCATACAACGCTTCCTGGGATTTGCCAACTTCTACAGACTGTTCATCCCCAACTTCTCTTCTCTGACAGCCCCCATCTCCACCCTCACTAAGAAAGGTATGAATGCCAAAGTATGGACTCCAGAGGTGGAGATCGCATTTGAAACCTTAAAGAAAGCCTTCACGTCTGCCTCCATTCTGCACCATCCTGATGTGTCCCTGCAGTTTTTGTTAGAGGTGGACGCCTCCTCTATTGGTGCCGGTGCTCTATTGTTTCAGAGGGGTTCGAAAGGCAAGACGGTGGTATGTGGTTACTACTCCAAGCTGTTTTCTTCTGCAGAGCGCAACTACTCGATTGGGGACCGGGAGTTACTGGCCATCAAGCTGGCTCTGCAGGAGATGAGACACCTACTGGAAGGCGCATCTCATCCTATCCTGGTCTTCACGGACCACAAGAACTTGACCTACCTACAGACGGCTCAACGACTGAACCCTCGTCAAGCCAGATGGTCATTGTTTTTTGCACGGTTCCGGTTCGAACTCCACTACCGACCTGCCAACAAGAATGTGAGGGCCGATGCCTTGTCCAGGTCATTTGAGACAGAGGACACTGTGGAGTCCCCACAGAATATTATCGATCCTTCCTGCATCTACTCTGTCAACCCTCTGCAGGTTAAAGACATTCCTCCAGGAAAAACTATCGTACGGCTGGCAGACAGAGGAAGAATCCTTCGCTGGGGTCACAGTTCCAAGCTGGCAGGACATGCGGGTGCCCATAAGAACCGAGACCTAATTGCCCGTCAGTTCTGGTGGCCCACGCTGCCCAAAGACGTCATAGACTTTGTCTCCTCCTGTACAGTGTGTGCAGCCAACAAGGGTGCCCACTCCAGACCAGCCGGTCTGCTCCAACCACTGCCTGTGCCCGAGGCCCCCTGGCGGCATATTGCTATGGACTTTGTCACAGATCTGCCTCTCTCTGCTGGATGCAGTGTGATCTGGGTGGTGGTGGATCGTTTTTCAAAGATGTCTCATTTTGTTCCCCTGACTGGCCTGCCTTCTGCCGTTCGACTGGCGGATCTCTTCATGCAACACATCTTCCGTCTGCATGGATTACCTCTGCATATTGTCTCGGATCGAGGGGTCCAGTTCACTTCTAAGTTCTGGAGAGCACTCTGCGGCCTACTCAGGGTAAAGTTGGACTTCTCCTCAGCTTACCACCCTCAGTCCAATGGGCAAGTTGAGAGGATTAATCAAATTATGGAGAACTACCTACGACACTTTGTTTCCAGAAGACATGATGACTGGGTGCAGCTGCTCCCGTGGGTGGAGTTCTCTTATAAAAACCATACCAGTGAGTCCACCACCTCCAGTCCGTTCTTCATAGTCTACGGCCAACATCCTCGAATACCCCTGCCCGGCTCTACTATGTCTCAGGTGCCTGCAGCCGATTCTACCTTCAGGAACTTTCTGCAAATATGGCAGCAGACACGATCTGCTATTCTGCTGGCAGTGGACCGCATGAAGAGAAAGGCAGACACTAGAAGACGAGAACCTCCCCAGTTTCTTCCAGGTACTAAGGTCTGGCTGTCTTCCAGGAATATCCGGCTGAGGGTGCCATCTTGCAAGTTTGCCCCCAGGTTCCTTGGACCCTTCGAGATTCTGCTGCAGATCAATCCTGTGCCGTACAAGCTTCGACCGCCTCCCACCCTCAAGATCCCTAACTCCTTCCACGTCTCCTTGCTAAAACCCATGGTTCTGAATCGCTACTCCAGGACTCCTAGTTCCGCAGTGGCTCCTGGTGGTTCATCCGGAACTTTCGAAGTGAGGGAGATCCTGGCCACCAAGAAAGTAGGAGGCAGGACATTTTACTTGGTGGATTGGAGGGGATTTGGTCCAGAGGAGAGGTCTTGGGAGCCAGACTAGAACATCGATGCCCCTGTCCTCGTGAAGAAATTTCTTTCCCGCTCTGGTCCCAAGACGAGGGGGCGTAAGAGGGGGGATACTGTTACGTCCATGGCCGGGGATCGCTGTTCTAACTCACCCCCTGACGATCCCAGACATGGACATCTCTCTGCTCGGCGTCCTCCTCCTCCTGGCAGATGCCGGCACTCTCTCCCGGGTCCTCGTGCTGTTTCCCGCAGGGCGCGCTCGCCCGCGCGTGCACGGCCTTAAAGGGGCAGTACGCGTCCAGCTGTCAAAAATCAATTATCAGCCCAAATGGTTGCTGGACTATAAAAAGGGGCTCTGCCCACTGGTTCCTTGCCTGAGCGTTATTGTATACCCTAGTTTGTCTTGCTAAAGGTTTCCCAGTTCCCAGTGTTACCCGTTCCTGCTGCCTGTACCCTGCATCCCGTACTATCGTTACCTGCTGTGAAAGCCAAGTCGTGTCTTCCCACTGCATCCGCGGCGTCACCTGCTTTGAAAGCCAAGTCGTGTCTTCCCGCAGCATCCGCGGCGTCACCTGCTGTGAAAGCCATGTATATAAAAACCTAAACAAAAAAGGCACTCCAGGAACACTTGAATTATAGGATTTTTAAAGAAATGATTCTTTATTTATTCCGAATTTAGTAATTTGTGGAAAAGCAAGCGATAAACTGAACGTTTCGGCCCAACCTGAGCCTTTCTCACTATCGCTGTAGAAAATAAGAACAAAACAAGAATATAATATGTATCTCAACTAAAAAAAGGGGAATATATACATGTAAAGTACATAGAAACTAGAACTTGACATCTATACGAATTCAGTTGGAATAGCTGATACATCAAACATAGACATACCAAATTCCATCAAAAAAACAACAGAAATACCATCAATACATAGCCATAGAGATAGTCCAGAATATAAACATAATTTGCGATCAATGTACATATGCAATATATAGCTAACTGAGATCACTAAGGCATATATGGTATTATGGTGAAATCACCAGGGTATACTTATAAGAAAAATATAGTAATGCATGAAATGATTACATGATGAAAGAATTACATACAGCAATTATCGGAGGAGCATCAGCAAAATGCCCCTCAAGACCATACCATAAAGTACCGGTAGATATGGAATAGTGGCTAGGAAAGGACATAAAGGGAACGAGCACAGTTATCAGTAATCGTCAGAGAGACGATAGTACCGGGAGAAACAAAGCTAGAAAGCAAAGCGAATAGATGACAGTCAAAGCGGTTAGGAGAGGACATAATAGAAGAAACATATGAGATAATCGTCAGAGAGATGGTAATATCGAGGGGAACGTAACCAGGAAGCAGTGTGAATAAACGGTGGACATAACAAACCTGCATCAGATAAGCGGAGGATGTGTAGTAGGCGTCCTCCCGACGCTCCAATTAAGTCAGTGTGCGTCCAGGATTGTGGAACGGAACCAGATATAGGGCATGAAGTCCCTATACCGGATATCCGGTCTCGCTATGTCGGTGGAACGCAAGCCCACAGTGGCACATGCGCAGTATGATAGAGTGAGTTGCAGTGCGAACCGCAAGCCATCACAGTCACTAGGGAAGAAGGCGCCTGTCCTAAGAGTGAATGATCTGCAATCACGGAAGGAATGTTATGGTAATGCTATGTTATATATGTATGTGTGAAGTATAAAGTGTATATTGGATAATTTAAATAAAGAAATGAATCTATGAGGCCGACAGTTTATTAAATTATACTAAGAATAACCGTATCTATGTAAGTGAAAAAACAAAAATGTATGTATGTATTGTATTGTAATGCAAAGCATGAACATGAATAAGACTGAAAAAAAGGGAAGAGAAGAAAAAGAAAAGAAAGTGGGAGAGACCTAAAGTAGAGGAAAGGAGATAACCAAAAAGAAAAAACAGAAGAAATGTGAACCGGTTTTATGGTACCTGTATCTGGTCGCACAAGCGGTGTCGTGTTTTTTCTTAACGTGCCTGAGAAAAAATAGATATTCAGTATTAATATCAGGAAAGGCAATAATGACAAAAATTATAGCAAAGATAATATAGAAAAATGTTTCAACATAACAGGTCGAATTCTCTATTTAGGCCCTTAGGCCTTATTGGATCCACACATTGGAAACACTTTCACCTAAGGGCCTAAATAGAGAATTCGACCTGTTATGTTGAAACATTTTTCTATATTATCTTTGCTATAATTTTTGTCATTATTGCCTTTCCTGATATTAATACTGAATATCTATTTTTTCTCAGGCACGTTAAGAAAAAACACGACACCGCTTGTGCGACCAGATACAGGTACCATAAAACCGGTTCACATTTCTTCTGTTTTTTCTTTTTGGTTATCTCCTTTCCTCTACTTTAGGTCTCTCCCACTTTCTTTTCTTTTTCTTCTCTTCCCTTTTTTTCAGTCTTATTCATGTTCATGCTTTGCATTACAATACAATACATACATACATTTTTGTTTTTTCACTTACATAGATACGGTTATTCTTAGTATAATTTAATAAACTGTCGGCCTCATAGATTCATTTCTTTATTTAAATTATCCAATATACACTTTATACTTCACACATACATATATAACATAGCATTACCATAACATTCCTTCCGTGATTGCAGATCATTCACTCTTAGGACAGGCGCCTTCTTCCCTAGTGACAGAAGAGGCTGGACGCAGCCTGCAGGGCTTAAGGGGAAGCCTCCATGACCTCACTGGTAGGGAAAGGGTTAATAGGTAAGGGAGAGTTGGAGGGAGAGTTAGGAGGAGGTGGAGGAGGGACAAGGAGGAGTCAGGGGGCCGTTGCTGAGCTTCCCGCTGTTTGCGGCATTGAGCCGGAAGCAGCGGGAGGAGTAACACAGGGAGAGACAAGCTCCCCGTTGCCCGCGCTTATAACAATGTCGGAGGCCGTATTATTAGAGCGGCTGCGTGCCGCTGATGTGCACCACGGTCCCGGTTGGCTTGAGGAGACCGTGGCTGCATTAACTAGGATCCCGGACGCCGTTTCGCCACGCCAGGCCCGGCGTTCGGGGTCTGTTGCAGGGGACAGGCTCCCCTCCCCCGGCCCCCTTACTAGCATTACTATGGCGGCGGGGGGGAGTCGGCAACAACCGCTCCTGCTCGGAGCAGGCTGAGAGCGTTGCCGGGGGTGACGGCGACTCAGGCCGGGTCGACCCGTCCCTCCCGGCGGTCCCGACCTCCAGAGCGCCTCAGTCCTGAGGCAGTCCCGCGGACACGGCGTCGCAGAGGGAGCCCGATCTCGGACGCTGCAGGCCAGGCAGCTGGGAGGACCGCCCCTTCCCAGGCCCTGCGTCCTGGCAGGAATCCCAAGCCGCGACGGGGTCCGGCGGTAAGCAGGGAGTCGCAGGCCGGGCTCCCTGTCACCCCTCCCCCATCGGATGGAAGATTCGGAGGACAAGGTACGGCCGCCCCGCCTGGTGATGTTCCGGCCAGGGGGCAGGCTTCTTCAGGATCAGCGAGACGGACGTCTAGATCTGCAGCGACGTCGAGGCAACAGGTCCGGTCGGAAGTCTGGGTCCCGGCGGTCGGGCGGCAGGTTGCCGGCCCATCGGTCAGCGCGTCCTCATCCCCGTTCCGAAGATGTCGTTTGGATGGACAGTCGTCGGCGAGAGAAGAGCTGGAGGAAGGTGAACTGGACGTGTATCGTCGAGGTCAGGATGGTCCGGCTGACGGGAACACAGCGCCTGTGCAGCCCGGTGAGTGTATAACTCCATCATTGTCATATCCAGCGATTTTTATGTCGGGTATCGGCGGGGGGGCTGCTAGCGTCGCATCGGTGGCCGGTAGTGGCGCGGGCGGGCGCGATGGCGCGGGTTTGGCAGACTTAGTGGGTTGCTTGAGAGAGCTGGTCGGGCGCCTAGATAGGGCGGTGGCGCCGGTAGTCACGGAAGTGTCCCCGGCGGTAGTTTGGGAGGGTCCCAGGGAAGGGGGATTGTTACAAGCGCGGCCCGTAACGGCGGTTAGAGAGGCGGTCGCGGTGTCGGTACAGACCGAGGCGCAAAAAGATGGCGATCGGGTGCGTATTGATGATCGCGCTCGTGGGGAGGTGTATGTGTGTTTCGAAGGTCCGTTGGGGGCGCATTTAAAGCAGGAGGTGCGTGAGCGGATCTGGAAGGACGAATATGTAGAGATTTTTTCTCTCTTGCCGCTCGCTAAATTTAATTTGGATAAGAGCAAGCGGGACGAGAGTAAAAAGGACGAGGAGGAACGGCGGCGGTATAGGCTTATCCCGCAGACGTTCGTTAATTGGTCGCAGGCGTTCGCCATATTAGCCAGTGTGATAGGGGAAAAGGCGCCGGAAAATTGTTCGGCGTTGTTTTGTTATTTTGATGCTATTGGGGAGGCTCATAGGGCGTATGGGGGTCAGGCGTGGCTGCGATACGACGAGCAATTCCGTCAGCGAAAAGCGGTTCGGCCGGCGATTCGGTGGGACCAGAAGGATATTGCTCTCTGGTTACGGGTTACGGCTCCGGTTAGGCAGTCCTTCCCCGGGAGCGCCGGCCAAGGAGGCCAGTCTAGTCAGGTTGGACAAGGCGGCGGGGGAAAGGCAGGGTTTTGCTGGCAATTTAATGAAGGCCAGTGCAAGTTCGGGGCCACGTGCAAGTTCAAGCACGTGTGTTCGGAGTGTAATGGTGCATCACACGGGGCGGCGAAATGTATGCGGAAAAGGAGGTCAGGGAACCAGTCCTCCGCGGCTGGTCAAGGGGGTGTCACCGGTGAGGGTGGAAAAGATGGCCCCTTATCTAAATGAGTATCCGGACAGGGCGGCGGCTAAGTTGCTTTACGAGGGTTTTCGTGTTGGTTTCGTTATTCCCCGCCTCCTTATGAGGTTCCGGTTACGCGGAGGAATTTAAAATCGGCTTACTCGCATGCCAAGGTCGTGTCGGACAAATTGTTAAAAGAAGTTTCGTTGGGTCGCATGTCAGGGCCTTTTGTTGAGTCGCCAGTAAAAGATTTAGTTGTGTCCCCGTTGGGTATTGTTCCTAAGCGTGAGCCCGTAAAATTTCGTTTAATTCAACACTTATCGTATCCCAAGGGTTCGTCGGTAAACGACGGGATAGATCACGAGTTGTGCTCCGTAGCCTATACCTCATTCGATGAGGCGGTGGGGTTAGTGCGGGCTGCGGGCCCGGGCGCGCTGCTAGCAAAAACCGAAATCGAGGCGGCGTTCAGGTTGTTGCCAGTTCATCCAGAAAGCCAACGGCTGTTGGGGCTGTCTTTGGAATGGGGCCTTTTATGTGGATCGGTGCCTTCCGATGGGGCGTTCCCTTTCTTGTGCGTACTTCGAGGCGTTTAGTAGCTTCGTGGAGTGGGTAGCGAGGGGAGTATCCGGGGTCGACTCGTTGATCCATTACTTAGATGATTTCTTGTGCGTTGGCCCGGGGGGTTCGCCGGTTTGCGGTAATTTGCTTTATGCACTACAGAAGGTTGCGAGGGATTTTGGGATCCCTTTGGCGCCAGAAAAAACGGAGGGCCCAGTAGCGACGATTTGTTTTTTGGGAATTGAAATAGATTCGGTGGCAATGGAGTGTCGTCTCCCTGCGGATAAGCTGGGTGCTTTGAGGCTGGAGGTACGGCGGGCTTGTAGACTGAAGAAAATGACGCTGCGGGAGCTTCAGTCGCTGCTGGGGAAGTTGAATTTCGCCTGCCGGATTATGCCAATGGGGAGGGTGTTTGGTAGACGGTTGGCAGCGGCAACGGCGGGAGTGCGAGTGATTTGAATAATTTTACGGATGCGGCTGGGGCGGGCGGTTTTGGAGCTTACGGGGGAGGTCCGTGGTGCGCAGGTCAATTGCCGGCTAGTTGGGTGTCCAGCGGACTCACGCGGAATCTGGCCCTGCTCGAGCTGTTCCCCATCGTGGTGGCGGCAACCATTTGGGGGGACAGGGTCAGGGATAAGAAGGTTCGTTTTTTTTTACTGCGACAACATGGGGGTGGTGCTGGCCATTAATAACATCACGGCGTCCTCTCCTCCTGTAGTTCAATTGTTGCGACATTTAGTGTTGGTATGTTTCTCGTTGAACGCGTGGGTGGTGGTGGTGCATGTGCCGGGGGTACGGAATTGCATCGCTGATGCTCTTTCTCGCTCGCAGTGGGACCGGTTTCGGCAATTGGCACTGGGAGCGGAACGTCTCGGTTTGGCTTGTCCGGAACATCTTTGGGATCTGGTCTCGGTCCCGTAGAACAACTGATACAAAGGTCTTTGGCGCGCACGACGTGGAGTGCTTATTCTGCTTGTTGGAGGCAGTGGGAGGAGTGGGTAAGAGAGTTGGGTGACGTCAATACGGATAGAGACAGGTTGGTGGCACTTTTGTACTGGTTAGGGGACGCCTGGGAGGCGGGGTTTTCAGTGGCAAAGGTGAACCGGTTCATATCTGCGGTGGCGTTTGGTTTCAAGTTACGAGGCTTTCAAGATGTATCTAAGGAATTTTTGGTGCTACAGGCTTTGAAGGGGTTGGGCCGAGGTAGAGGGGAGGCGGATAGTAGAAGGCCTGTGTCGTTTGCTTTGCTTAGCCAAGTAGGGAAGGGTAAGCTGATAGTTTTGTTCGCCCTCCCGGGGTCGGTTATGTGCCCAGTAGAGTGCATGCGGGGTTTTTTAAGCCGCAAGCGGGGTCTCCAGATTTGCCTTTGTTACGCCATGTGGACGGGTCGTTTTGTCCAGGTTTCAGTTTGGAGATGTATTTAAGGAATGTCTGACGGCGGTTGGTGTCGCGGCGGGCTCATATTCATCTCATTCCTTCAGGATTGGCGCAGCAACTGCAGCGGGGCGCTGGGGGTTGGATGATGAAGGGGTGCGGCGCATTGGTCGTTGGGAGTCCAACTGAGTTAAGTCCTATGTCCGCTCCATTTGTTATGAGGTTGTGGTTAACGCTTAAAAAATGTTTTGTATGGCAGTGTCTAATTGTTTTCCATTTCAGATTCGCCTCCGTGTTTGGTGTGGTTGCTGGGTCATTCGTACGTGCACTGGGTCATTCGTACGTGCCCGGACGGTCGCCAGTTGCGCATTCCGCGACAGGATGCGGTTGTGCATTGGCTGGGATTTAGAGGTATGTCATGGAGCAGGGGGTTGGCAGAATTCCAGACATAGGCCCGGCTTGATAGGGTTCCGGAGGTCTTAGTGTTGCACGTGGGTGGGGATGACTTGGGAGTCTGCCCCTTGCGTGAGTTGGTGCGGGATATCAAACACGATATGTTGGGTTTGTGGGTTTCTTATCCCAAGTTGGTGATAGTGTGGTCGGACATAGTCCCGAGGAAACATTGGCGGTTGGCTAGGTCAGTGAAAGAGTCAATAAGGCTCGCATTAAAAGTTAATCGGGCGGTGTCCCGTTTCGTAGCAAAAATCGGGGGCATTTGTGTGCGGCACAGGGATTTGGAGTCAGGAGTGGGGAACTTCTGGAGGGGTGATGGGGTTCATCTGACCGAGGTTGGCATTGATCTTTGGAGCTTGGCGATAGCAGAAGGAATAGAAAGGGCGGTGGTGGTGTGGCGGAACTCACAGGCTTAAGGTGGTCAAGGCCTGTTTCGCTGTGGCGGGGGGAGTCCTTGAGGCCAGTCAGTACAAAATGGTGGGGGGGTCGCATCGGGGGTATGCGTCCCCCAAAAAAGGTACATGGTTGAAGACTTCATCGGGTGTTATCCCTTTGAAGTGGTCTTCTGGTAGAAGGTATATCACTTGAAGGCTTCATCGGGTGTTATCCCTTTGAAGTGGACTTCTAGTGGTCGGTATATCACTTGAGGGCTTCATCGGGTGTTATCCCCTTGAAGTGGACTTCTAGTGGTCGGTATATCACTTGAGGGCTTCATCGGGTGTTATCCCCTTGAAGTGGACTTCTAGTGGTTGGAGCCATCTGCAGAGGTGAACGGTGCTTCCGAGCTGGTTTACGGCTGGAGGTAATTGGTGGTTTGCAGATGGCTAATTCGGTGTGTTCTTAAAAAGGAACATCTGAAGGGGCTTCAAGGACTTCCTCTGCTCGGGTTAATGTTAACGTTAAATTGTTATGTACGATTCTGACCCATGTTGGGTCAAGTGAATTATTAGGAGGAATTCTCTGGTGGATTCCTAACTAGTTATCCGAATGTTTCGGATTTAAATTGTTTTGATAAAACTGTGAAATTAATAAACGGCTGCTGTGGCCATTTCACATCCAACCTCGGTGTCACGTGTCTTTCCTAAAGGTGGGGGTGGAGGGATAAGATGGGTAAGGGAAGGTTCATTAACACACGACTCTACTTAGGAAGGTCAAGAAGAGGCTGGACGCAGCCTGCAGGGCTTAAGGGGAAGCCTCCATGACCTCACTGGTAGGGAAAGGGTTAATAGGTAAGGGAGAGTTGGAGGGAGAGTTAGGAGGAGGTGGAGGAGGGACAAGGAGGAGTCAGGGGGCCGTTGCTGAGCTTCCCGCTGTTTGCGGCATTGAGCCGGAAGCAGCGGGAGGAGTAACACAGGGAGAGACAAGCTCCCACCCTCCCGCCCTTTGTTTGTTACCCCTGTGGGGCTTTATGTACGTCCGTTTATGAGTGTTGTCTTTGTTTTGTGTGCTTATTTAACATGTTTTTCCTTTTTTCCCGGAGTAGGTTCTGTTGTCATGGCAGCTGGCGGGGGGAGTCCTTGAGGCCAGTCAGTACAAAATGGTGGGGGGGTCGCATCGGGGGTATGCGTCCCCCAAAAAAGGTACATGGTTGAAGACTTCATCGGGTGTTATCCCTTTGAAGTGGTCTTCTGGTAGAAGGTATATCACTTGAAGGCTTCATCGGGTGTTATCCCTTTGAAGTGGACTTCTAGTGGTCGGTATATCACTTGAGGGCTTCATCGGGTGTTATCCCCTTGAAGTGGACTTCTAGTGGTCGGTATATCACTTGAGGGCTTCATCGGGTGTTATCCCCTTGAAGTGGACTTCTAGTGGTTGGAGCCATCTGCAGAGGTGAACGGTGCTTCCGAGCTGGTTTACGGCTGGAGGTAATTGGTGGTTTGCAGATGGCTAATTCGGTGTGTTCTTAAAAAGGAACATCTGAAGGGGCTTCAAGGACTTCCTCTGCTCGGGTTAATGTTAACGTTAAATTGTTATGTACGATTCTGACCCATGTTGGGTCAAGTGAATTATTAGGAGGAATTCTCTGGTGGATTCCTAACTAGTTATCCGAATGTTTCGGATTTAAATTGTTTTGATAAAACTGTGAAATTAATAAACGGCTGCTGTGGCCATTTCACATCCAACCTCGGTGTCACGTGTCTTTCCTAAAGGTGGGGGTGGAGGGATAAGATGGGTAAGGGAAGGTTCATTAACACACGACTCTACTTAGGAAGGTCATGTGATGGCTTGCGGTTCGCACTGCAACTCACTCTATCATACTGCGCATGTGCCACTGTGGGCTTGCGTTCCACCGACATAGCGAGACCGGATATCCGGTATAGGGACTTCATGCCCTATATCTGGTTCCGTTCCACAATCCTGGACGCACACTAACTTAATTGGAGCGTCGGGAGGACGCCTACTACACATCCTCCGCTTATCTGATACAGGTTTGTTATGTCCACCGTTTATTCACACTGCTTCCTGGTTACGTTCCCCTCGATATTACCATCTCTCTGACGATTATCTCATATGTTTCTTCTATTATGTCCTCTCCTAACCGCTTTGACTGTCATCTATTCGCTTTGCTTTCTAGCTTTGTTTCTCCCGGTACTATCGTCTCTCTGACGATTACTGATAACTGTGCTCGTTCCCTTTATGTCCTTTCCTAGCCACTATTCCATATCTACCGGTACTTTATGGTATGGTCTTGAGGGGCATTTTGCTGATGCTCCTCCGATAATTGCTGTATGTAATTCTTTCATCATGTAATCATTTCATGCATTACTATATTTTTCTTATAAGTATACCCTGGTGATTTCACCATAATACCATATATGCCTTAGTGATCTCAGTTAGCTATATATTGCATATGTACATTGATCGCAAATTATGTTTATATTCTGGACTATCTCTATGGCTATGTATTGATGGTATTTCTGTTGTTTTTTTGATGAAATTTGGTATGTCTATGTTTGATGTATCAGCTATTCCAACTGAATTCGTATAGATGTCAAGTTCTAGTTTCTATGTACTTTACATGTATATATTCCCCTTTTTTTTAGTTGAGATACATATTATATCCTTGTTTTGTTCTTATTTTCTACAGCGATAGTGAGAAAGGCTCAGGTTGGGCCGAAACGTTCAGTTTATCGCTTGCTTTTCCACAAATTACTAAATTCGGAATAAATAAAGAATAATTTCTTTAAAAATCCTATAATTCAAGTGTTCCTGGAGTGCCGTTTTTGTTTAGGTTTTTATATACATGTTATGGGTATTTCAACCCGAACCTAAACAGCACGAATAAATTAGGAGCGCATCCTTACAATTTCTATATTGCTGTGAAAGCCAAGTCGTGTTCCTGCCACTGTCTACATTACCTCAGGTACCCGTTCAGAACTATAGACATTGTTTTGTACCTTGTTGGCCAGCTGCTACCCCGCTACGCGTGACGGCCCAGTGGGTCCACACCCCGCGCCGTTACAGACAGACAGACATGAGATAGATAGATAGATAGATAGATAGATAGATAGATAGATAGATAGATAGATAGATAGATAGATAGATAGATAGATAGATAGATAGATAGATAGATAGATAGATAGATAGATAGATAGATAGATAGATATGAGATAGATAGATAGATAGATAGATAGATAGATAGATAGATAGATAGATAGATAGATAGATAGATAGATAGATAGATAGATAGATAGATAGATAGATAGATAGATAGATAGATAGATAGATAGATATGAGATAGATAGATTAGATAGATAGATATGAGATAGATAGATTAGATAGATAGATAGATAGATAGATAGATAGATAGATAGATAGATAGATAGATAGATAGATAGATAGATAGATAGATAGATAGATAGATAGATAGATAGATAGATAGATAGTCCCTCAGTAGATGCTGAGACAACTCTTCCACAGTATCAGTGATATATTACACGACACCTTTTTCTGTAAACATCGCATCCCTATATTAGAAGCATATGAAAGGTTAAGCAATCTCTCAGAAAACACAATCTGTTCATGTAGCGCAGGAAACGTCTCCAGTTTTTGATGCTTACGCTGCAGACCTTTACTGCTCCCCCAAGATCTACAGAACTTCTCACCTGCTGAAATCTTCCTGGCACAAGAACTGGAGCATAACACCTCAGTATAGAAACGGAGGCACCAGACGCCATATGTGCCACTGTGATCACAGCTGTAACAACTCCGGAAACATCAGAAATACAAAAACATAAATAGATGTACACATTCTTAAGGAGAAAGTCAACCCCGTGCGTAAATATACCCCCCCCCCCCCCCGTACGATCGGCACCATTAGGCCCAGGTTTACATCAGGGGGAATTCCACAAATTTTCCATGCCACTTTTCAAAAAGTTAGAAATGCACCTAAAGTCACAATTTACGAACAAAAACGTTTGCCTGAAGTGGGTGGAGCTTAGTGGAAGGGGCGTGGTCTGACACATTTACTATAATTTACACCAGAATCTGCGGAAATTATAGCAGAACTCTATTAAAGCTCGTAGCTGGAGTCGATTGACCTTTCTGGCGCACAGACAGCCAAAGATGTGACTAATTTATTTAGGCAAATTTTACTCCAGCGTGCTTTATATTAAGACTGGAATATGAATCGCCAGTCTTAACACATTTCACCCATTTTTTTCTTACAATTTTCTCAGTTTATTATTATTTTTTTTTCCATGTGCTTTTTTTATTTATACCAAGGTATTTCTGCAGAGATGCTCAGGGCGGGGGTCCATCAATCACCAGAATAAGTGGGGCTATAGCGCTGTAGTCTTAGGCAGGGCCGGCTCCAGGTTTATGTGGGCCCTTGGGTGACACAGTCTTAGTAGGCCCCTTTGCGGGGGAACTCACGGCGGCAGTAAAATGGCAGAAAACTTCACTTTGTGCCCCCATATAGATGTTAGGCCCTGTTTATGCCCCCATATAGAAGTTAGGCCTCCAGTTTGTACCCCCATAAATGTAGTGCCCCTGTAGATAGTGCCACACTGCCCCCTCCTTGGTAGTGCCACACTGCCCCCCTCCCTGGTAGTGCCACACAGCCCCCCTCCCAGGTAGTGCCACACTGCCCCCCTCCCAGGTAGTACCACACAGCGCCCCTCCCAGGTAGTGTTACACAGGCCCCCTCCCTGGTAGTGCCACACAGCCCCCGCTCTGACTGGGGATTCCGCTTCAGGAGAAACCCCTAACGTCACTGTCCATATATGGTCAGTGTTCTCAGGGCAACCCCAGAGCCATAGTCCCGGGCAGAGCACTACTAGCACTCCTGCTCTGCTACTTATATGACTGTCCATATATACAGCTAGTGATGTCAGGGGCAACCCCAGAGCCAAAGACCTGGGCAGAGCGCTACTAGCACTCTGCCTGGAACACTGCTCTGCTCCTGACAACATTGTCATTTGAAGCTCCTGGGCCCTAATTCAAAATCTATAAATTCTCATAAGTATTTATGGCATATTTACAAGATATACACAAATGTCTGATAAGTGTGGGTGCCTGCTATTTACCAATTCCTGGCCGTCGCAAGCTACATTGAGATCTCCTATGAAGTCTATGAGAGTTATGGAAAGAGCCGAGTTAGCAGTGGACCCCTGTTTTTCCAATAGGCAAGGGTCCCAGTGGTTGGACGGTAATCTATCCTGTGAATATGCCATCAATGTTTAAGCTGGGAATACCCCTTTAAAGGCTATGTACAGCTTTGCAAGACAAATGAATTAATTTTTTAATAAAAAGGTGTATCAGTGGGTTTGGTGCAACTTTACAAATACATTTTATTAAAAATGATTTCTACTTTTTTAGATACAGCTGCTCTGTATTCTCTATACAGATCAGCTGTATCTTTTGCTAAATCCTGCTCCTGTCAGGACCGTGGTACTGATGGGTTCAGGGTCAGGTTCGCTGATATTTCATAACCTAGATGTGATCATTTACAGGTACACGCAGGATCCGCAGTCACTGAATTCGTCAGTTCCGCGGGACTAACGGAATCAGTGAATAGCGCTAGACACAGCTGCTCTATATAGAGAATACAGAGCAGCTATATCTAAAAAAGTCAAAATTATTTTTAATAAAAAGTATTTGTAAAGTTGCACCAAACACACTGATACACCTTTTATTAAAAAAAACTAAAAACTGCCTTGCAAAGGTGTACATAGCCTTTAAATGTCCCCATTTTGTAGCAGATCTGGCACCAAGAAATAACATTTATTACAGCAATAGTTTTATAGTCTATCTATACATGGATTCTGATTACAAACATTGATAAATCATACCTCCAAACTGTCCCAGATTCAGCGTGTCAGTCCCGGATGCTGTGCCGGGTGGCCGGGGGTATGTCCCGCTGTCAACTGTATCTGCGTCCCCAGGACGCATATAAAGTTGAACCTAATGCTGAAACAGGCAACCATCAGCTCCCTGCTTCAGAATTAGTTCAGAGCGGAGGAGTAGAGGGAGCTCCTCCCCTCACCGAGGACTCCACGGGCACAGTGCTACTTTTAGCGCTGTGCTTGGGGAAGCCCTTGACGTCACTGTCCATATATGGACAGTGACGTCAGTGGCTACGGATTAAGCAGAATCCCAGTTGCCGATGATCTGGCTGGGGATTCCGCTCATAGAGGTCACTGTCACTGTCCATGTATGGACATTGACGTCAGGAGCTCCTCCTGGAGCGGAATCCCTGCCTAGAGTTGGTAACTGGGATTCCGGTCTAGGAGTAGACACTGACATCACTGTCCATATACGGACTGTGACATCAGGGCTTCCCTCTAGGAGCGGATTCCCAGGCTTATGCTCTGGCTGGGGATTCTGCTCCTAGAGGGACTCCCAATTGCGCTATCTACAGGGGGTGGCGCTTTCTTCAAGGGGGGTTTGGCACTATCAATATGGACACCGGCACTATATAGAGGCACTATTTACATGGGCACTATCTACATGGGCACTGTGGCACTATCTACAAGGGTACTGGTACCTTTTATGTGGGTACTGGCACTAGGGGCAGCTTTGGGTGCATTATACTGTATAAGAGCAGCTAGGGGGCATTATGCTATATGGGGCAGCTTTGGGGGCATTAAGCTGTATGGGGCAGTTATGGGGCATTATACTGTATGGGCATTATACTGTGCGGATGTATCTGTGTGGGCATTATACTGTATGGGGGCATTATACTGTATGGTGGCAGCTGTTTGACATTATACTGTGTGGGAGGCACTATGGGAGCATGATACTGTGTGGGTTGACCCGGGTGTGTATGGGCGGGGATCGGGTGGGATTAGAGATGTAGCTTAAAATAAAAAAAATTGCAGCGCGATATGTTGTCCCTCTTTGTGATACTTGAAAGTTGGGAGGTATGGATAAATGCCTACTCGGTGGACCTGTCCTTGTCACCAGATTGACCCCCTTTAATGAGGACCTCTCACAAGGTCATAAGTTGAACTGGTTATCTGAGCTGAATAGCGCTGTCTTCCTGATTCCAGCGCTGGTTTTTAGTTTTTTTCTGAACATCCCCCCCCCCCCCCCCCCCACACCCATTCCAGAGATATGGTCCACTGTTGTGTTGGCTTCCTTTATGCTAATTTGCTGTAGTTAACCAACGGGGTGGAGCTAGCTTCCCTGCCTCTGATGCTGACCAATCAGCGTGAGGCAGCTTGAGGGCAGTTCACTCCCCATTGGCTAACTACAGCAAATTAGCATAAAGGGAGCCGACACAACAGTGGACCACATCTCTGGAACGGGGGGGGGGGGGTGTTCAGAAAAAAATGGAAGACAGGGCTGGAATCAGGGACACAGAGCCGCTATTCAGGTCAGATAACCAGTTAGGGTATGTGCACACACACTAATTACGTCCGTAATTGACGGACGTATTTCGGCCGCAAGTCCCGGACCGACCACAGTGCAGGGTGCCGGGCTCCTAGCATCATAGTTATGTACGATGCTAGGAGTCCCTGCCTCTCCGTGGAACTACTGTCCTGTACTGAAAACATGATTACAGTACGGGACAGTTGTCCTGCAGAGAGGCAGGGACTCCTAGCATCGTACATAAGTATGATGCTAGGAGCCCGGCTCCCTGCACTGTGTTCGGTCCGGGACTTGCGGCCGAAATACGTCCGTCAATTACGGACGTAATTAGTGTGTGTGCACATACCCTTAAACTTATATGACCTAGTGACAGACACTCTTTAAATTCGGACACCTCTGATGTGCCCTAATAACACTAAACTAGTGGGTTTACCCATCAAAGAGGTTTTATGTGACTAAAGCTCAGCCTCTGTATAATGAAAGTTCTGCAGCATTCTAATAGACTTCAAAAAATGTGCTTGCTGTCAGTGAATGGGAACATTCTGGTATATATCCAGTATCCTGTACCTAGTCTAGACACTTCTCTGTGAGCTAAACACATCCGCAGCCCAAATCACTCTCTGCTCCTGATAGTTTGTTACATTGCATTAGTGCCGGTAACATGTATCAGTCCAGACTGTTTAGACTGGATACAATTGTAACAAACCCTCAGCTGAGAAAACCATTAGGCCTGTACAGGTTTTCAGCCTCTGGATGGCATCGTTGTTATAAATCAGGGGGCTGTATCCGGTCATAGGAACTTTTACTACAAAAATCTATAGACCCCATGTAATTTAATGACTTCTCAGTCGCCCTTAACATTTAAGGGGATGTATTCCTCCAATATCACATCCTGCCCACCCCACCTGCACTAATATTGCAGATACATTCCCACCCCTGTACTGATGCATAACATTCAGGAGCCTGGGAAAGCTGTGTGACCACTCCTTTGTAAGCTATAATAGGTGCAATATCGTTTGTCAACCAACTTTTCCAGAAACAGATATAATATTAAATCGTTGGCTGCAATTATTAAAACATCGCGGGTGCAGAGCTGTGTATACCCGGGGAGCGCCATATTTATAACTCTTTTAATACAGTATCTGATGGTCCCTCTGAATGCATCTTATGAAATGAGAGGTATACAGGTACAGTAGGGCCCATAAACACCTATGGATGCTGTATTACAACTCAGCAGCATGCATTACCCCTTACATTCAGGAGCCTGGGTCAGCTGTATGACCAACGCCTGTGGAAACAAGAATGAGAACCATCTTGGTAGGCACCCAGCTTTCCCAAGAACAGATACAAATAGGAAATGTCTTATTTCAATATGTAAAGACTGAAACAGAATACTGGAGGGGATTTTTTCTTCTTTGCAGATTCTCCTTTAAGTTCCGTAGATTGCAGCCCCCCCCCCCCCCCCAGTCAGCAGGTTCAGGGCACACTGTATATGACATTGACATATCGCCGGTTTAATTTGTTGTCTATAAAGACGCTGACATCACATCTCCAATCTATAGAGGGTTCAGGAGACAAGGACTTTAAGAAGGTGAGTGTGAAGGTGACGAGAAGAGTCGGGCAGAGGGAGGTGTAATCATTCTCACAGCCTGACTACAGCGGGACATATTTTAAAAAGGGATTTGACATTTTTCCTAATGGATGGAGATAAATCAGTCACAGCGAGTGCAGAACGTATGAATACAAACACATAGAAAGGATTAAAACTCATTTATATTCATATGTACAGTGCTGGCTGGATCTGCAATGAGGGGAGGGGGGGGGGGGCTCAAGGCTGCATCACCCTATAGATTCTACTTCAGCTGTAAAATTGCCCCCGGACGGTCAGCCAGAAATACCGCTCAGACAGCTGGCCAGAAATACCCCAATAGGGTGCCACTGAGTCGCCCCCCGCCCCCCCCCCCCCCCCCAGTGTGCATTTCACAGATGCATTATATAGAGCCTCAGAGAGCTTTGGATTTATCCCATCACACCTTCCACAGAGATGCTCCCCTGATTGCCTTCTGCAGATAGTGCCCAGAGTGCCAGCCAGTTGTGCCCCGATCAGTGCCGGCATCAGCACCCGGTGAACCCCAGCAAGTGCTGGGGCCCACTATCCTTGGGGGTCCCACTCGGCCACCAGGTGCTTACACTGTCGCCATGGCTCCTCCAGGAGCGAAATCCACGGCCAGAGCATTGCCGACGCTGTGACCAGTGTTTCCGCTCCTGGAGGAGCCCTCTGCGTCATTATCCATATATGGACAGTGCATAGTTGCCAACACTTGAAACTTTTTTCCAGGGACACTAAGGGTGTGGCTTATATGAAGGGTGTGTCTTATCGGGTAGGTGCGGTTAGTGGGCATGGCTTTCTTTCCAGAATTTCCACATACAAATAAATGAACAAAAATGTCTGCAATAGTTTGGCTGACAACCAGGGGCATAGCTAAAGGCTCATGGGCCCGGGTGCAAGAATTCAGCTTGGGCCCCCCTACCCCTCCCCAACACCACCATCATCATCATCATCATCAGACCCCTGTGCGCGCCTAAGCCCAGACGCCTTGCCCAACAGCCACCATAGTATAATGCCCCCACACAGTGTAATGCTCCCATAGCTGCCCCCACACAGTATAATGCCCTATAACGTATAATGCCCCCCCATAACAGCCCCATACCGTATAATGCTCCCCATATCAGCCCCCCATACAATATAATTCCCCCATATCAGCCCCCATTCAGTATAATGCCCCACATCTTATCAGCCCCCATGCCATATCTGCCCCCCCATGCAGTATAATGCCCCCCCACAATATCAGCCCCCCATACAGTATAATGCCCCCATATGTGCATAATAAAAAAATAGCATAATTACTTAGCTATCCCCGTTCCCACGTCGGGTGCAGGATCCTTCGCCTCCTCCGATGTGTGCTATGAGTGACTCGGCGTAGACAGGCGCGATGATGTCGCTACATCCCGCGTGCCTGTGTCGAGCCGCTCAGGGCACAGTGAATGCTGGATCAAGGAGATGTCAGCTCCTTGCTCCAGGATTGAATGGAACCGGGACCTCGGTGAGTGACTCGCGACGCACCCGGTGGTCTTCACACGAACCGCCAGGGGGACGCGACCCACAGTGTAGGGATGGCATGATAACAAAATTTGGACTTCGATACCGATACTTTGTTTACAGTAATAAAAAAAAAGTTCTTTCGTTTTCTAATGTGAGGCGCGAGGTGTGATGCTGAATTTTGAATGTGCCGCACATTAATAGAAATTAACCCCATCATGTTTCTCAGTCATAATGGGTTAATGTGTAAGGAACATGATGGGGTTAATTACTATTAATGTAAGGCACATGGAGGTTAAATTCATCATCGCACCTCGTGCCTCACAATAAGTGATAGAAAGCAGTTTATTTTATTTTTTTACAGCGCACACATTACAAATAATGCAAAAAGATCGTTGTGCAGGTTATTACGGCCGCGCCAATACCCAATATGTGTATATTTTATGTGTTGAGACTTATTTTAATGTTTATTGTAAAAAAGGTTTATGTGTATTTTTTTAATTTAACATTACTTTGTTTTTACTTTATTTTTAAACTTTAATACACTGGCATATATCAGATATGTGCCAGTACATTAGCCTGTGCACTGATAGTACACAGGCAGTTGTTAGGACATACCTCAGTATGCCCTAACAGGAAATATGCTAAGACAGCCCTGGGGTCCTTCAATGGACCCTGGGCTGTCTGCCCATATATGGTATGGCCCTCGATCGCGTCACAGGAATTCCCTGTGACGCGATCCAGGGGCATCCCCCCTTCTCACATTCCCCTGAATGCTGCAGTCCGCTGTGATCGCAGCATTCAGGGGAATAGCGGCGGAGATGAGAGGTTTCTCTGATCTCCACCGTTTTAGAGCGGGGCTGCGGCTGTGTGATACAGTCATTGCCCCGCTCCTGACAGGAAGTGCGCGTGCGGTCAGCATGAGGTGATGCGGCCGGTGCTGCACTAATGAGCGGCGGTTCAGGCATTGAGGACAGAACATGGGGGTGTTTTGTAGTGCGCCCGCATTGTTCTGTCTTCAGTGCCGCAGATCATTAGTGCAGCGCCGGCCGCATCACATCATCCTGACGGCGCGCACATGTCAGGACTCAGGAGCGGGGCAGTGACGGTATCACACAGCTGCAGCCCCGCTCTCATAGTCATGTGTACTATACTGTATTGTGTTGGATTGTGCAGTTTGCGGTGGAGAGAGGAGGGGGGCTGTGATTTAACGGGGCCCCCCCTCTCCAGCGCAAACAGCACAATACAACACAATACATTACAATACACTACAACACAGACTGCAGCTTACCTGGAGTCCTCCGCACCGACTCTTCCACTCCACTGTCCGGAAGACGTGTCACGTGACAACACTTAGTGTACCATGTGACCGTAACCAGGAAGTGCCAGCTTTACGGCACAGAAGATTTTTTTTGGAAACATACAGTATGGCAACGGGGGCCCGCGGGCCCCCCAGGCTTAGGGGCCCGGTCGCAAGTGCGACCGCTGCGACCCCTATAGCTACGCCACTGCTGACAACTACTATGGTGGCTGGTATCTCTCTGGTTATCTGGTTGTTTACAGGCAGGTGATGTCTCACTTTATCACTAGGACTAGGCAATATGTGCTGACCACTACAGGCAGCGTAAAAACCAGCGTAGAATGTGGCACACTCCGTGTCCCTTGTAAATGGTGCTCCACACTGCCCCCTGTAGATATTACCACACACACTGCCCCCCTGTATATATTACCACACGCTGCTCCCTGTAGATATTATCACACACACTGCGCCCTGTAGATATTACCACACACTGCTCCCTGTAGATATTACCACACACTGCGCCCTGTAGATATTGCCACACACTGCTCCCTGTAGATATTACCACACACTGCCCCCTGTAGATATTGCCACACACACTGCCCCCTGTAGATATTACCACACACTGCCCCCTGTAGATATTACCACACACTGCTCCCTGTAGATATTACCACACACTGCTCCCTGTAGATGTTACCACACACTGCTCCCTGTCAGGGGCGTAGCTAAAGGCTCATGGGCCCCGATGCAAAAATTCTTACTGGGGCCCCCCCGCAAACTTCTCATGGCCGACGGTCCGCAGCTTTCAGCTGCATCGCTGGGTCTCCTATGTAACCCAACAATGCAGCACTAGCAGCCGGGGCGTCACTAAGGCTGGGTTCACACACCCTATTTCCGGACGTAATTCGTGGCGTTTTAGCATTGAATTACGTCCGAAAATGCGGCTCAAAAGCGTTGGCAAACATCTGCCCATTCATTTGAATGGGTTTTACGATGTTCTGTGCCGACGGTCATTTTTTTTTACGCGCCGCTGTCAAAGTGCGGCGCGTAAAAAAGACGCCTACGTCAAAGAAGTGCCTGTCACTTCTTCAGGCGTAAATGGAGCCGTTTTCCATGGACTCCATAGAAAAACAGCTCCAATTACGTCCGTAATGGACGCAGCGAAAGACGCCTGCACATGCCATTACGGCTGAAATTACGGTGCTGTTTTCTCCCGTAATTTCAGCCGTAACAGACGCTGCCGTGTGAACATCCCCTCAGGGCTTAAAATGTCGGGGAAATAGCCCCAATACATATGTGTCCGCGCAAAAAAATGTGTGTATAGGAGACAGCATAGCATATCTATAGCACTACGACCCTATCAACTATGGATAGGATTAGATACAGTGGCTCAGCAGACAGTATCACACATGATAGGATTAGATACAGTGGCTGAGCAGACAGTATCACACATGATCGGATTAGATACAGTGGCCCAGCAGACAGTATCACACATGATAGGATTAGATACAGTGGCTCAGCAGACAGTACCACACATGATGGGATTAGATACAGTGGCTCAGCAGACAGTACCACACATGATAGGATTAGATACAGTGGCTCAGAAGGCAGTATCACACATGATAGGATTAGATACAGTGGCTCAGCAGACAGTATCACACATTATCGGATTAGATATAGGGCCCAGCAGACATTATCACACAAGATACGATTAGATACAGGGCCCAGCAGACAGTATCACACATGATTGGATTAGATACACAGCTCAGCAGACAGTATCACACATGATTGGATTAGATACAGGGCCCAGCTCGCTGACATTGTGTCTCCAGCGCTGGACCCAGGATAGGTAAGAATAATAATTTTGCTTCTTTGTGTTACTGATTATTTTTGTGTGTTTGTGTTTTTTTACAGGTTCGGTTCTTGGACTTCGGATTCGAGGACTTCAATGACGGCGTTTTTTTTATTCTCAATAAAATGGTTAATGAGGGTTGTGTTTTTTTATTTCAATAAAATATTTTTTTTATGTGCTTGTACTTTTTTAAACTTTATTATCACCGCCTTAGTAATGGCCGCTGGCTGATTGACAACCTCCATTACTAAGGCGGGGCTTAATGTTAGCCGGTGCAGAGGCTACACTAACCCCCATTATTACCCCGGTACCCACCGCCACCAGGGGTACTGGGAAGAGCCGGGTACGAACCAGTACCCGACCATCTGTAGTGACGGGCAGGCAACGGGGTGGCCGCAGGCTGGTAGTATTAGGATGGGGAAGGCCAAAACAAGTGGCCCTTCCCAACCTTGTAATGCTGCCTGCTACTGCTGTGTTGTATCTGGCTGGTTATGAAAATTGGGGGGGACCCCACATCGTTCTTTCCAATTATTTTTTTATTTTTAAATGACATGGGGTCCCCCCCATTTTTCATAACCAGCCAGATACAATAAAGCAGCAGCAGCCTAGCATCACCAGGGTGGGAAGGGCCACTGTTTTTGGCCTTTCCCCTCCTGATAATACCAGCCTGCGGCCACCCCAGTGGCCGACCATCACTACAGATCGTCAGGTACTGGATCGTACCCGGCTCTTCCCAGCACCCCTGGTGGCGGTGGGTACCGGGGTAATAAAGGGGGTTAGTGTTAGCCTCTACACTGGCTAACACTAAGCCCCGCCTCAGCAATGGATGCTGTCAATCAGCCGGCGGCCATTACTAAGGCGGTAATAATATAGTTTAAAAAAAACACAAAGACATAGAAAAAATATTTTATTGAAATTAAAAAAAAAAAACACACAGCCCTCATTAACCATTTTATTGATAATAATAAAAAAGCTGTCATCGAAGTAGTCCTGGAATCCGACGTAGTCCAACGACCGAACCTGTAAGAAAACACACAAAAAATTATTAGTAACACGTGTGTTAGGCTTAGATACAGGGACCATGTGTGATACTGTCTGTGGGACCCTGTATCTAAGCCTACCACAACGTAGGCTTAGATACAGGGTCCAGCAGACAGTAATCTTATACAGTATAAGATTACTGGGTGCTGGGGCCCTGTATCTAAACCTACAGTGTGGTAGGCTTAGATACAGGGCCCATCAGACAGGATCACACATGGGCCATGTATCTAAGCCTACCATGTGATTGGCTTAGATACAGGGCCCAGCAGACAGGATCACGCATGGGCCATGTATCTAAGCCTACCATGTGATTGGCTTAGATACAGGGCCCAGCAGACAGGATCACACAATCTGTGATCCTGTCTCATGGGCCCCCTAAGCCTGCTACATCGTAGGCTTAGGGGTTCTGCAGTCCCTAAACATTGATGGCCTATCCTCAGGATAGGCCATCAATAGCTGATGTGTCTCTGGGGACCCGCAAATCAGCTGTTTTGAGGGGTCGCAGCACTCGTACGAGAGCTGCTTCCCCTTCATTTCACTACTCGCCCACACTGTGAATCGCCGACACGGATTCACAGTGTGACCGGAATGAAGTGACAGGAATGAAGGGGAGCAGCTCTCGTACGAGTGCTGCGGCCCGTTCAAAACAGCTGATTGGCGGATCCCGGGAGTCGGACCCCGCCAGTAAGGGCTATCTTACCTTCCTCTTCGGCCGCGGCGGGAGTTCTGTCGTCTCGATGCTGTGCGTGGCGCATAGCGCTGTGACGTCATGCGCTGCGCACAGCGCCTGACGTCAGGACCTCCGCTGCCATCCGGAACCAGGAAGGTAAGTCAAGTATGTTACTATAGTAACAGGGGCCCGCGGCCCGAGTTACTATAGTAACTTTTTATTGATGTGGTGCGGGGGGCCGTGGGCCCCCCTGGCTTCGGGGCCCGGTCGCAATTGCGACCGCTGCGACCCCTATAGCTACGCCAGTGCTCCCTGTAGATATTGCCACACACACTGCCCCCTGTATATATTACCACACACACTGCCCCCTGTATATATTACCACACACACTGCTCCCTGTAGATATTACCACACACACTGCCCCCTATAGATATTACCACACACACTGCTCCCTGTAGATATTACCCCACACTGCTCCATGTACATATTACCACACACTGCTCCCTGTAGATATTACCACACACTGCTCCCTGTAGATATTACCACACACTGCTCCCTGTAGATAATGCCACACACACTGCTCCCTGTAGATATTACCACACACACTGCTCCCTGTAGATATTACCACACACACTGCTCCCTATAGATATTACCACACACTGCTCCCTGTAGATAATGCCACACACACTGCTCCCTGTAGATATTACCACACACTGCTCCCTGTAGATATTACCACACACTGCTCCCTGTAGATATTACCACACACTGCTCCCTGTAGATGATACCACACACTGCTCCCTGTAGATATTACCACACACTGCTCCCTGTACATATTGCCACACACTGCATCCTGTAGATATTACCACACACTGCTCCCTGTAGATATTACCACACACTGCTCCCTGTAGATAATACCACACACACTGCTCTCTGTAGATATTACCACACACACTGCTCCCTGTAGATATTACCACACATTGCTCCCTGTAGATATTAACACACACTGCTCCCTGTAGATATTACCACACACTGCTCCCTGTAGATGATACCACACACTGCTCCCTGTAGATATTACCACACACTGCTCCCTGTACATATTGCAACACACTGCTCCCTGTAGATATTACCACACATTGCTCCCTGTAGATATTAACACACACTGCTCCCTGTAGATATTACCACACACTGCTCCCTGTAGATATTACCCCACCCACACTGCTCCCTGTAGATATTACCACACACACTGCTCCCTGTAGATATTACCACACACACTGCTCCCTGTAGATATTACCACACACTGCTCCCTATAGATATTACCACACACACTGCCCCCTGTAGATATTACCACACACTGCTCCCTGTAGATATTACCCCACACTGCTCCATGTACATATTACCCCACACTGCTCCCTGTAGATATTACCACACACTGCTCCCTGTAGATAATGCCACACACACTGCTCCCTGTAGATATTACCACACACACTGCTCCCTGTAGATATTACCACACACACTGCTCCCTGTAGATATTACCACACACTGCTCCCTGTAGATAATGCCACACACACTGCTCCCTGTAGATATTACCACACACTGCTCCCTGTAGATATTGCCACACACTGCTCCCTGTAGATAATACCACACACACTGCTCCCTGTAGATATTACCACACACTGCTCCCTGTAGATGATACCACACACTGCTCCCTGTAGATATTACCACACACTGCTCCCTGTAGATATTACCACACACTGCTCCCTGTAGATATTACCACACACTGCTCCCTGTAGATATTACCACACATTGCTCCCTGTAGATATTAACACACACTGCTCCCTGTAGATATTACCACACACTGCTCCCTGTAGATGATACCACACACTGCTCCCTGTAGATATTACCACACACTGCTCCCTGTACATATTGCAACACACTGCTCCCTGTAGATATTACCACACATTGCTCCCTGTAGATATTAACACACACTGCTCCCTGTAGATATTACCACACACTGCTCCCTGTAGATATTACCCCACCCACACTGCTCCCTGTAGATATTACCACACACACTGCTCCCTGTAGATATTACCACACACACTGCTCCCTGTAGATATTACCACACACTGCTCCCTATAGATATTACTACACACACTGCCCCCTGTAGATATTACCACACATTGCTCCCTGTAGATATTACCACACACTGCTCCCTGTAGATATTACCACACACACTGTTCCCTGTAGATAATACCACACATACTGCTCCCTGTAGATATTACCACACACTGCTCCCTGTAGATATTACCACACACACTGTCCCCTGTAGATATTACCACACAGTGTCCCTGTAGATATTACCACACACTGCTCCCTGTAGATATTGCCACAAACTGTTCCTTGTAGATATTACCACACACACTGCTCCCTGTCTATATTACCACACACTGTTCCCTGTAGATAATACCACGCACACTGCCCCCTGTAGATATTACCACACACTGCCCCCTGTAGATATTACCACACACTGCTTCCTGTAGATATTACCACACACTGCTCCCTGTAGATATTACCACACACTGCTCCCTGTAGATATTACCACACACTGCTCCCTGTAGATATTACCACACACTGCTCCCTGTAGATATCGCCACACACTGCTCCCTATAGATATTACCACACACTGCTCCCTGTAGATATTACCACACACTGCTCCCTGTAGATATTACCACACACTGCTCCCTGTAGATAGTGCCACACACTGCCTGCTGTAGATATTACCACACACTGCTTCCTGTAGATATTACCACACACTGCTCCCTGTAGATATTACCACACACTGCTCCCTGTAGATACTTCAACACACACACTGACCCCTGTAGATATTACCACTCACTGCTCTGTGTAGAAATTACTACACACTGCTCCCTGTAGATATTACCACACACTGCTCCCTGTACATATTGCCACACACTGCCTCCTGTAGATATTACCACACACTGCTCCCTGTAGATATTACCACACACTGCCCCCTGTAGATAGTACCACACACTGCCCCCTGTAGATATTACCACACACTGCTCCCTGTAGATATTACCACACATTGCTCCCTGTAGATATTAACACACACTGCTCCCTGTAGATTTTACCACACACTGCTCCCTGTAGATATTACCACACACACTGCTCCCTGTAGATATTACCACACACTGCTCCCTGTAGATATTACCCCACCCACACTGCTCCCTGTAGATATTACCACACACACTGCTCCCTGTAGATATTACCACACACACTGCTCTCTGTAGATATTACCACACACTGCTCCCTATAGATATTACTACACACACTGCCCCCTGTCTATATTACCACACACTGCTCCCTGTAGATATTACCACACACTGCTCCCTGTAGATATTACCACACACACTGTTCCCTGTAGATAATACCACACATACTGCTCCCTGTAGATATTACCACACACTGCTCCCTGTAGATATTACCACACACACTGTCCCCTGTAGATATTACCACACAGTGTCCCTGTAGATATTACCACACACTGCTCCCTGTAGATATTGCCACAAACTGTTCCTTGTAGATATTACCACACACTGCTCCCTGTAGATATTGCCACAAACTGCCCCCTGTAGATATTACCACACACACTGCTCCCTGTCTATATTACCACACACTGCTCCCTGTAGATAATACCACGCACACTGCCCCCTGTAGATATTACCACACACTGCTTCCTGTAGATATTACCACACACTGCTCCCTGTAGATATTACCACACACTGCTCCCTGTAGATATCGCCACACACTGCTCCCTGTAGATATTACCACACACTGCTCCCTGTAGATACTGCAACACACTGCCCCCTGTAGATATTACCACTCACTGCTCTGTGTAGAAATTACCACACACTGTTCCCTTTAGATATTACCACACACTGCTCCCTGTAGATATTGCCACACACTGCTCCCTGTAGATATTGCCACACACTGCTCCCTGTAGATATTACCACACTGCTCCCTGTAGATATTACCACACACTACCCCTTGTAGATATAACCACTCACTGCTCCCTGTAGATATTGCCACACACTGCTCCCTGTAGATATTACCACACACTGCTCCCTGTAGATATAGCCACACACTGCTCCCTGTAGATATTGCCACACACTGCTCCCTGTAGATAATACCACACACACTGCCCCCTGTAGATATTACCACACACACTGCTCCCTGTCTATATTACCACACACTGCTCCCTGTAGATAATACCACGCACACTGCCCCCTGTAGATATTACCACACACTGCTTCCTGTAGATATTACCACACACTGCTCCCTGTAGATATTACCACACACTGCTCCCTGTAGATATCGCCACACACTGCTCCCTGTAGATATTACCACACACTGCTCCCTGTAGATACTACAACACACTGCCCCCTGTAGATATTACCACTCACTGCTCTGTGTAGAAATTACCACACACTGTTGCCTTTAGATATTACCACACACTGCTCCCTGTAGATATTGCCACACACTGCTCCCTGTAGATATTGCCACACACTGCTCCCTGTAGATATTACCACACACTGCTCCCTGTAGATATTACCACACACTACCCCTTGTAGATATAACCACTCACTGCTCCCTGTAGATATTGCCACACACTGCTCCCTGTAGATATTACCACACACTGCTCCCTGTAGATATAGCCACACACTGCTCCCTGTAGATATTGCCACACACTGCTCCCTGTAGATAATACCACACACACTGCCCCCTGTAGATATTACCACACACACTGCTCCCTGTCTATATTACCACACACTGCTCCCTGTAGATAATACCACGCACACTGCCCCCTGTAGATATTACCACACACTGCTTCCTGTAGATATTACCACACACTGCTCCCTGTAGATATTACCACACACTGCTCCCTGTAGATATCGCCACACACTGCTCCCTGTAGATATTACCTTACACTGCTCCCTGTAGATACTGCAACACACTGCCCCCTGTAGATATTACCACTCACTGCTCTGTGTAGAAATTACCACACACTGTTCCCTTTAGATATTACCACACACTGCTCCCTGTAGATATTGCCACACACTGTTCCCTGTAGATATTACCACACACTGCTCCCTGTAGATATTACCACACACTACCCCTTGTAGATATAACCACTCACTGCTCCCTGTAGATATTGCCACACACTGCTCCCTGTAGATATTACCACACACTGCTCCCTGTAGATATTGCCACACACTGCTCCTTGTAGATATTACCACACACACACTGCTCCCTGTAGATATTACCACACACAGCTCTCTGTAGATATTAACACACACTGCTCCCTGTAGATAATGCCACAGTGCTACCCTGTAGATAATACCACACTGCCCTCTGTAGATATTGCCACGCACACTGCTCCCTGTAGATATTGCCACACACACTGCTCCCTGTAGATATTACCACACACTGCTCCCTCTAGATATTACCACACACTGCTCCCTCTAGATATTACCACACTGTCCTCTGTAAATATTACCACACACACTGCTCCCTGTAGATTTTACCACACACTGCTCCCTATAGAAATTACCACACACTGCTTCCTGTAGATAATGCCACAGTGCTACCCTGTAGATAATACCACACTGCCCTCTGTAGATAGTGCCACACGGACGCGCTATAGATAGAGCCACATGGCCCCCCTGTAGATGATGCCACATAGCCCCCCTGCAGATAGTGCCACACAGTCCCCCCCTGTAAATAGAGCTGTCACACAGCCCCCCTGTAAATAGAGCCATACAGCCTCCTGTAAATAAAGCCACACAGCCCCCCTGTAAATAGAGCCACACGGCCCCCCTGTAAATGATGCGACACAGCCCCTTGCAGATAGTGCCACACAGCCCCCTGCAAATAGTGACACACAGCTCCCCTGTAGATTTTGCCATATAGACCCCGCTGTAGATAGTGCCACATAGGCCCCCTGTAGATTATGCCACATAGTCCCCCTGTAGATGATGTCACACAGCCCCCCTGTAAATAGAGCCACAGAGCCCCCCTGTAGATGTTGCCACACAGCCCCCCTGTAGATGATGCCACACAGCCCCCTGTAGATAGAGCCACACAGCCCCCCTGTCGATGATGCCACACAGCCCCCCTGTCGATGATGCCACACAGCCCCCATGTCGATGATGCCACACATCCCCCATGTCGATGATGCCACACAGCCCCCATGTAGATGATGCCCAAGCAGCCCCCCTGTAGATAAGGCCACACAGCCCTCCTGCAGATGATGCCACACAGCCTCCCTGTAGATGATGCCACACAGCCCCCTTGTGGATGATGCCACACAACCCTCTGTAGATGATGCTACATATTCCCCCTGTATATAATGCCACCCCCACCCTGCTACCCTGTAAAAAGAGCAATTGTGGCTCCCTCTTGGAGGGGAATCCCCAGTCAGATCGTTGCCGTCGCTCTGGTCAGGGATTCTGCTGCAGGAGGTGCCCCTGACGTCACTGCCCTTATATGGACTGTGAAGTCAGGGGCTCCTCCTATGATCAGAATCCCCTGCCAGGCCATCAGCAATGCTTTGGCCGGGGATTCCGGCACTCAAGGAGGAGTGAATGGCAGAGCAGGAAGCGGATAGGAAGCGGACAGCATTATCTGTCACAATCCGTGGGTATGTGGATCCACTAGGCCGCACCGCCGTAGCGGAGTAGCAGCTGGCCAAACAACAGTCTATACAAAGTCCTAGTACAAGAGTACCTTTGATAGTACAGACGTTAGCAGAGGCTTAGGCACAGATGAACTTGAAGGCAGTTGATGCCACATGTGGCGGATGATTTCAAGCGGGGTAGATGACACCAGACGTGTTGTAAGACAGCAGGCATGACAGGTGGCATAACATGCCTCCAACACTCTAAGGCACAGGAACAAATATAGCACAGGATACAGGTATCAGGGCATGGGAACAACGGGAACAGAATACGAATAAGGGACCATTTGCTAAGACTAACATGGGTATACACAACAACGCTCAGACAAGGAGTGAAAGGGCAGAGCCCCTCTTATAGTCCAGGGTGATTAGGGCTGATTAGTGATATTTTTCATGTGCGCGCACTGGCCCTTTAAGGTCGGTCATGAGCGCGCGCGCACTCTAGAGTATGCTGCAGAGCAGAGCGGAAGTGAGTGCTGGCGTCTCCTAGGAAGGAGATGCCTGCCACCACTCACAAGTTCATGGCCGCGGCCGTCGAGGCCGTGGATGTTACACTATCTACAAGGAAGTGTTCGTGGCACTATCTACAGGGGACACTGTGACATTATCTACAGGGGAATGTGGCATTATCTACAGAGGGCACTGCATATATGGGGGTACAAACTAGGGGCCTACATGACCTGCATCTGCATTATTTTGCTTGTTACTCATGTTTTCCAGGCATGTGAATGACAAATCAAAACATTGTAAATTGATGATAACCCCTGTGGGAGGAGTAATAATACGCTATGTTCGTTGTCACCCAGATGTACTAGACCCGATATGGCTGATCAGAATTTTAACAACCTGACAGAACAGGACGTATCAGGGTTTATATTTACTGATTTCTTTTTAATTAAAAAAATGTAGAATTCCGATAGTCCAGGGAGTTGTCAGTCGTACATGTGAACGCAACATCATCCTCACCTTCCAGCAGCTGGTGGTTCCCTTTTCCCGTTCTATAGGCTCTAAATTTTCAAAAAAAACAACACATTTTATTCCTCCAAATAATGTATAAAGCAATAAAAGAGAAGATGGGGAGGAGAGGGGGGCAGAAATGGCGAGATATAGGATTGGCTCGGATATATGGGATATGAGGGCAGGGGGAAACTACACCAAAGTAAGAGCAAACAACACAACAGGCGGAGCCTATTACTAGAAAAGCATGCAAGGAGCCTGGCAAAGGAAGGAAAACACCCAAAATATGCAGATTAGACACAAAATTTAACTTTGGGCTGCATCTAATATACGTCTACAGCTGCCGGAGTGATTGTCAGGTTTTTTGTTGGCATTGTGTTTTGTTTTTTTTTCCAGGGTTTTGCTGTGGTTTGGGCAACATTATCGTATGAAACAAGTTCTAGTAATAAAAAGAAATACAGGAGAAAAATCATGTTCACTACAATAGGAGCTTCATTGGCACAATACTAAGTGTCATAGTGTTTTTAGTTTCCATGTTTATACAGGACTGTGCAAAAGTGTTAGTCAGTTGTTAAAAAATGCTGCAGAGTAAGAATGCTTATAAAAACAGAACACTAGGAGACCATTTGCAATGACAAACTTTAGGTAACACAACAACGCTCAGGCAAGGATCTAGAGAGCAGAGCCCCTTTTATAGTCCAGCAGCATTCTGGGCTAATTGCAGATATTCTGCAACTGTACGCGCACTGGCCCTCTCAGGAGGGAGATGCTGCCGGGAACTCACTCGTCCATGGCCGCGGCCATCAGATGGTGTCAGAACGACGGTCTGCGGCCATAGACGTTACAGCAGTGAAGCATGGTGGAGGGTCCTGGAGAGCAGTACAGTAATGAGGGTCTGCAGGCAACAGTGAAGCATGGTGGAGGGTTCGGGAGAGCAGTATAATAATGAGGTTCTGCAGGCAGCAGTGAAGCATGGTGGAGAGTCTTAGAGAGCGGTACAATAATGAGGGTCTGCAGTCAACTATGAAGCATTGTGGAGGGTCCTGGAGAGCAGTACAATAATGAGTGTCTGCAGGCAGCAGTGAAGCATGGTGGGGGGTCCTGGACAGAGGTATAATAATGAGGGTCTGCAGGCAGCAGTGAAGAATGGTGGAGGGTCCTGGAGAGCGGTACAATAATGAGGCTCTGCAGGCAACAGTGAAGCATGGTGGAGGGTCCTGGAGAGCGGTACAATAATGAGGCTCTGCAGGCAACAGTGAAGCATGGTGGAGGGTCCTGGACAGAGGTATAATAATGAGGGTCTGCAGGCAGCAATGAAGCATGGTGGAGGGTCCTGGAGAGTGGTACAATAATGAGTGTCTGCAGGCAGCAGTGAAGCATGGTGGAGGGTCCTGGAGAGCGGTACAAAAATGATGGTCTGCAGGCAGCAGTGAAGCATGGTGGAGAGTCCTAGAGAGCAGTACAATAGTTAGGGTCTGCAGGCAACTATGAAGCATTGTGGAGGGTCCTGGAGAGCAGTACAATAATGAGTGTCTGCAGGCAGCAGTGAAGCATGGTGAAGGGTCCTGGAGAAAGGTATAATAATGAAGGTCTGCAGGCAACAGTGAAGCATGGTGGAGGGTCCTAGAGAGCGGTACAATAATGAGGGTCTGCAGGCAGCATTGAAGCATGGTGGAGGGTCCTGAAGAGTGGTACAATAATGAGGGTCTGCAGGCAGCAGTGAAACATTGTGGAGGGTCCTGGAGAACAGTACATTAATGAGGGTCTGCAGGCAGCAGTGAAGCATGGTGGAAAGTCCTGGAGAGCGGTACAATAATGAGTGTCTGTAGGCAGTAGTGAAGCATGGTGGAGGGTCCTGGAGAGCGGTACAATAATGAGGGTCTGCAGGCAGCAATGAAGATGGTGGAGGGTCTTTACAAGTTTGTTGCTGCATTTCAGCAAATAGAGTTGGTCAGGATTATTGGTGTCCTCAATGCTGAGAAATACAAGCAGGTACATATCCATCATCAAATACCATCAGGGAGGCGTCTGATTGGCTCCAAATGTATTCTGCAGCAGGACAATGACCCCAGACCTCCAGCCATTGTCATTAAGAAATATTTTCGAAGAAGAACAAGGAGCCCTGGAAGTGATTATATGACCTCCACAGAGCCCTGATCTCAACATCATCCAGTCTGTCTGGGATTACATGAAGAGACAGAAGGATGTGAGGAAGCGACATCCACAGAAGATCTGCGCTTAGTTCTCCAAGATGTTTGGAACAACCTCCCTGCCGAGTTCCTTCAAAAACTGTGTGCAAGCACCTAGAAGAATTGATGATGTAAATCAAAGCGTGGTCACACCAAATATTGATTGGATTTAGATTTCTCTTCTTTTCATTCACTTTGTATTTTGTTAATTGATAATAAAAAACTATTAATACTTCTATTTTTGATTGAATTTTTACTCTGCAGCATTTTCCCACAACTGCCCAGAATTTATACATCTACAGAAGCAGCAGAGGGAAGGTAATAACCCTGAAATCTGCAGCTTATATACATCTCTGACTGCACTACATGTAATGCACATCCACAGCTGCCCACTGAGAAACACTTTAAGATCAGTATAAGACAAGTACAGCAAAGTATTTACAAAGTTTCACAGAATTAGATGGAAATTAACTAACAAGTTCGTCTAGGCAATTAAAGGGGAAGCTGTGAATTTGTGGTCTATGACCTTCAGGGTAAATTAGAGCAGTGATGGAGAGAGGTAATATATGGAAATCTCATACACAGTCCCCAGACTGTCACACTGTCTATTATCGTAATGTTCATTTACAAGGAATAAATCCGCAGATATTTACATTGGAACAAATTGATACTTGATCAAAGGTAAATGATGTGATTGCCTTTATATCCGGAGCTGCACTTCTGTCCCATCTGCTCTCATTCTTGTAATAATCTCGCTGGATTCACTTAAATCCTGTTTGACATTCATTTAAACAAAGCCCTGTCAGGTGTAATTCAAAGTGAAAACCTCGCTGATGTCATCAGGCCGCATTCATAATACCACATACTCTTATACATGGACTATGTACTTTAGAAAGATAGAGAGATAGATAGATAGATAGATAGATAGATAGATAGATAGATAGATAGATAGATAGATAGATAGATAGATAGATAGATAGATAGATAGATAAAGCCCTGTCCAGTGTAATTCAAAGTAAAAACCGTCATCAGGCCGCTGTCATGTCCGTGGCTGCCGGTCGGCAGGTTCACTCTCCTCCTGATGGCCGCAGCCATGGTTCTGCGAGCACTGGCCCCAGTCTCCTCCTCAGGAGACACCAACGCTCACTTCCACTCACCTCGGCCGGATCCTGGGTCTCGGCGCGCACCGGACTTTGATGTGTAATCAACCCATGAGTGCCCTGGACTATGAGAGGGGCCCAGCCCCTTGCTTCGATGCCTGGGCGTTGTTTGTCGTATCCCAGTTTGTCTAAGCAAATGGTCTCCCAGTGTTTTCCAGTTCCCAGTGTTTCCTGTATCCTGTGCTATCCTGGTCAAGTGCCATGCTGTGCTGTATTCCACACCTGTCCAGTGGGTCCACGAACCCTACCTGACAGTACGCTCAGGCCATGGACCCCGCTGGTCGATCCAAGACCAAGATGACGTCACAAGAGATGCGGGCGGATATGCTAGACCTCCGGTCTCGACAGGACCAACTCCTCCAGCCCTTGAACATTCTCGCACATCGGCAGGAAGCATGAGCTGCCGTTCCTCCTACTACACCTCCTGGCAGTACTGATCCTCAGACTACACCTCCTGGCAGTGTTGATCCTCGTCTTTCTTTGCCACTACCTGACCGCTATGTTGGAGACGCAGGTACCTCTCGTGAATTTTTGAACCAGTGCCAGATCCACTTCAGCCTGTATGCAAGGGCATTTTTTTGTCTGATTGCGCAAGGGTCGCTTTCATCATCTCTCTTCTTACAGGCAAGGCCCTTGCATGGGCGAACCTTATCTGGGAGAGACAGGGACCAGAGACCCGTGACTTCCAGGGGTTCCTTCGGACATTTCGCACAGTGTTTGAGGAGCCTGGACGAGTCTCCTCTACAGCGGCTTCCTTGCTGAACCTATACCAAGGAGACATCTCTGTGGGCGAGTACGCCATCCACTTCCGCACCCTGGCGGGAGAACTGTTGTGGAACAATGAGGCCTTGGTGGCTACATTCTGGCATGGACTGTCTCCTAAAATGAAGGACGAACTTGCTGCTCGAGACCTGCCATCTACCCTGGATGACCTCATCTTCTGGCTGCCCGGATTGATAGAAGATTCCGAGAACGGCTCCAAGAAGTTCGTCGGGAGGGAGGTCTTCCTAGTCCGGTCCCTACCTTGCAGCAACCCCTGCCGTCCTCAGATGCCGATCCTCCTAAGGAGTCTGTGAGGATGGACCAATGTAAGCTATCTACCCAGGAGAGACAACGCAGATGCACTTCGGGACTCTGTCTTTATTGCGGCCTCGGAGGCCATCTCGTGCGTCTGTGTCCCCAAAAGTCCCAAAGCCTAGGGTTGGTAGGAAAGACAACTTTGGGCAAAGAAGGACTCCCATCTAAATTGTCTATACCCGTGACCATAGTGTCCGGAGAGAAAACGCATCAGGTCTCTGCGTATCTGGACTATGGTTCCGCTGCTAATTTTATTTGTAGAGACCTAGTGGACCTTCTTCAATTACCCACTACCCCTCTGGAGAGACCGTTGATTGTTGTATCGGTAAATCAACTACCTCTGCCAGACCCAGTTATAGCTGTGACCAAGCCACTGAGGCTCCAAGTAGGGGCTCTCCACTCTAAACTTCTATCGTTCTATGTCCTATCCAAGGCCGTTAACCCTGTGCTGCTGGGCCTGTCTTGGCTCCGACTACATGCCCCAGTCCTGGACTGGAACTCTGGAGAGGTTCTCCAGTGGGGCACCGAGTGTCAAAGCCGATGCCTGGTGCAGATTCGTTCAGCTCAGCCTCCTCTGCCTCGGTCATTGACAGGATTGCCTGGTAATTATGCTGCATTTTCGGACGTTTTCAGCAAAAGGGAGGCGGAGACACTGCCCCCAAATCGGGCGTATGACTGTCCTATCGAGCTGATCCCTGGTGCATCCCTTCCCCGTGGTAGGGTATATTTACTCTCCTTGCCAGAGACTCTGTCCATGTCCGCCTATGTTAAAGAGAACTTGGAGAGGGGCTTCATATGGAAGTCTTCCTCCCCGGCAGGAGCCGGGTTCTTCTTTGTCAAAAAGAAGGATGGCTCCCTGTGTCCTTGTATTGACTACCGGGGTCTCAACCAAATCACGGTGAAAAATAAGTATCTCTGAATTGATCGTTTAAGTGGTGCCAAGATTTTTTCCAAACTAGACCTGCGTGGGGCTTACAACCTAATCCGGATTCGCCGGGGTGACGAATGGAAGACTGCATTTAACACCAGTGATGGACACTATGAATATCTAGTAATGCCCTTCGGCCTGTGTAATGCTCCTGTGGTCTTCCAGGAGTTCGTTAATTACATTTTCCGTGACCTCCTCTATGTTTGTGTTGTGGTCTATCTTGATGACATCTTGATTTTTTTCTCCAGATCTTATGGCTCATCAGAGACATGTCCGTAAAGTTTTGCTGCGGTTAACGGAAAATCGTATGTACGCCAAGTTTGAGAAGTGTATGTTTGAAAAGGATGCTCTACCCTTCCTGGGCTACATTGTCTCGAATAGAGGTCTCAAGATGGATCCTGAAAAGGTCAAGTCCATCCTGGAATGGCCACGCCCTCAAGGATTGAGGGCCATACAGCGCTTTCTGGGATTTGCCAATTTTTTCAGACAGTTTATTCAAAACTTCTCCTCACTGACATCTCCTATCTCTAACCTCACCAAGAAAGGCATGAAAGCCATGGTGTGGACTCCTGAGGCAGAGTCCGCATTCAATAGCCTGAAGAGTGCCTTCACGTCAGCCTCTATCCTCCATCATCCAGACGTTTCTCTACAGTTCTCGTTGGAGGTGGAAACATCCTCTGTCGGTGCTGGTGCACTCCTGTTCCAGAGAGGTTCCAAGGGAAAGTCAAGGGTATGTGGATATTTCTCTAAGCTCTTCTCTTGCGCAGAACGCAACTACTCAATTGGGGATCGGGCGTTACTGGCCATCAAATTGGCCCTAGAGGAGTGGAGACATCTACTAGAGTGCGCAGTTCATCCCATCCTGATTTTTTCGGTCCACAAGAACCTCACCTATCTTCAGACGGCCCAACTGCTGAACCCTCATCAGGCCAGGTGGTCGCTGTTCTTTACCAGGTTCCAGTTTGAGCTCCATTATCGCCCGGCCGACAAGAATGTGATGCCCAATGCCTTGTCCAGGTCTTTCGAGACAGAAGTCACCATGGAAATTCCACAGAACATTATTGATCCGTCTTGCATTGTCTGTGTCAATCCCCTGCAAGTTGGTGACATTCCTCCAGGGAGGACTTTTGTGCGCATGGCTGACCGAGGGAGAATCCTCCGCTGGGGACACTCCTCTAGACTGACAGGTCACACGGAGACCCGTAATACCCGGGATCTGATTGCCCATCATTTCTGTTGGCCCACGCTGCCAAAGGACATTATGGAATTTGTTTCTTCCTGCTCAGTGTGTGCAGCTAACAAGGTCGCTCACTCCAGACCTGCTGGCCTGCTCCACCCGATGCTCCCTGGCAGCATATAGCTATGGACTTTATCACTGACCTGCCTCTCTCTGCTGGATGCATTACTGTCTGGGTGGTGGTGGATCGATTTTTTGAAGATGGCCCACTTCGTTCCTCTGACTGGTCTTCCTTCTGCTCCTCAACTGGCCAAGCTTTTCATCCAACCATCTTTCGCCTGCACGGCTTGCTGCAGCATAATGTGTCTGATCGGGGGGTTCAGTTCACCTCGAAGTTCTGGAGAGCCCTCTGCAGACTCCTAGGTGTAAAGTTGGACTTTTCCTCGGCCTACCATCCTCAGTCCAATGGTCAGGTCGAGAGGATCAATCAGATCTTGGAGAACTACCTACGCCACTTCATCTCCAAGCAGCATGATGACTGGGTGCAGATGCTCCCATGGGCTGAATTCTCTTACAATAATCACATCAGCGAGTCCACACAGAAGACACTGTTCTTTATTGTCTATGGCCAACACCCACGAATTCCTCTCTCGGTGCCTGATATGTCCGAGGTACCAGCTTCTGACACGGCTTTTAGGGATTTTCTGCAGATCTGGCAGCAGACTCGATCCTATATCCTGCTGGCGGTCGACCGCATGAAGCGGATGGCGGACACAAGGAGAAGACAACCTCTTCAGTTTCTTCCTGGCACAAAGATCTGGCTGTCCTCCAGGAATATTCGACTGAGGGTGCCGTCGTACAAATTTGCTCCCAGGTTCCTCGGATCCTTCGAGATCCTGCAGCAGATCAACTCTGTCGCCTACAAGTTCGGCTGCCTCCTACCCTCAGGATCCCCAACTCCTTCCATTTCTCCCTCCTGAAACCAGTAGTTCAGAACCGCTTTACCAAGACTCCTAGCCCTGCGGTTGCCTCCAGTGGCCCTTCAGACACTTTCGAGGTTAAGGAGATCTTGGACACCAAGAGAGTGAGAGGAAAGACTTTGTATCTGGTGAATTGGAGGGGGTTTGGTCCTGAACAGAGGTCCTGGGAGCCAGAAGAGAGCCTCAATCTTCTGAAGAAGTTTCTCTCTCGCTCTGGCCCCAAGAAGAGGAGGCGTAAGAGGGGGGATACTGTCATGTCCGTGACTGCAGCCCGTCAGGTTCACTCTCCTCCTGACGGCCGCAACCATGGGTCTGCGAGCACTGGCCTCAGTCACCTGCTCAGGAGACGCCAGCGCTCACTTCCACTCACCTCGGCCGGGTCCCGTAGGGTGCAAATGCGCGCTCGTGCCCGCTATTAAAGGGGCAGCGGGCGCACCGGACTTTGATATGTAAAATGTCCATGTGTGCCCTGGACTATAAGAGGGGCCCAGCCCCTTGCTTCTATGACTGAGCATTGTTTGTCGTATCCTAGTTTGTCTAAGCAAATGGTCTCCCAGTGTTTTCCAGTTCCCAGTGTTCCCTGTTCCTGTATCCTGTATCCCGTGCTATCCTGTTCTAGTGCCGTGCTGAGCTGTAGTCATGCTGTGCTGTATTCCACGCCTGTCCTGCTACTCTACGCCTGACGTCTACCCCCTGACTAGTCCCAGCCGAGCCTGCCTCGCTACTGTCTGAGTTGCCACAGGTACACTATACTTACTATATAGGTGCCCATCGCAAGGGGGGATGATTTTTGCTGCATAGAACCCAGGTTGTTTTAGCAGAGTTTAATGTTGGATAAGAGGTGCAATGCGGGCAAACCTAGACAGGAAACCAGACAGCCAGAGGTTAAACAGAAAATATAAATCAATAAGCATGTGGATACCAGGTAAAGCAGAGGTCAAAGTCAGCCAGGAACAGATAATCGAAATCAGCAAACAAGGGTTTAACGAGAGACAAGCCGAGGTCAGTACTCTAAGAAGTCCAAAAGTCAGAGGTATAGGGTTTAGCCAGAAGCTTGATCAAGACACCAGAAGATAAGGAAAATCACAAGCAAAGACTGAATGAGAAGCACCGGTATAAATACTATAAATCTGATAGGCAGAAAGATGGAGAATAGAGATAGGCTCAAGGAAAAAACAGAACCGCCCAGAAGCCAGAACAGTAGTCATGGAGATCATTAAAGGATTAGGCGTTTCCTAACACCTGCTTCAGCGTTCAACTATGGAGTTCTAGGCCAGAGCAATGCAAGCTCTCTGGCTGGGGACTCCTGTCTTGGGAAAGCCCTTGTCGTCACCATCCACATACATGGACAGTGATGTCAGGGGCTTCTCTAAGAGCGGAATCCCCGGCCAGAGCTTGGCCGATGTTCTGGCCTGGGATTCCGCTCCACGAGGGAGGCCCAATGGCGCTATCTACAGGGGGTTAGTGCTATTTACAAGGGGGTGACACTATCTTCAAGGGGGTGTGGCATGGGAACTGCTGCAATATATAGGCACTTTCTACATGGGCACTGTGGCCATATCTATGTGGGCACTGGCACTTTATATGTGGGCACTATAGCACTATGTGGACATTGTGGTGCATGGTGGGCACTGTGGTAGTATGTGGGCAAGAGCACCATCTATGTGGGCACTATACAGTGGGCACTGTGGCACTAGAGGGCATTATACTGTATGGGGCATCTGTGTGAGCATTATACTGTATGAGGCAGCTATGGGAACATTATAATGTATGGGGCAGCTATGGTGGCATTATGCTGTATGGGGGAATTTGAGTGGGCATTATACTGTATGGGGGCATCTGTGTTGGTTTTCTACTGTATGGAGGCAGCTATTGGGGCATTATACTGTGCGGGGGCAGCTATTTGGCATTATACTGTGTGGAGGCACTATGGGGTATTATGCTGTGTGGGGGGCAGCTATAGTGGCATTATACTGTGTGGGGGTTCTCTGGGGGCAATATACTGTGAGGGCTGAACCGGGTGTGTATGGGTAGTGATTGGGCAGGTTAGAGGCATGGCTTAAAATGTGTGATACTAGAAAGTTGGGAGGTATGCCTAAACCCTTGTCCCGCCTGGTGGAGTGGAGAATAAATGGAGAGATGGCTATGCATGTGCGCGGCTCTCTCCACTTCTATGGGAGTTATAGAAATAGCTGAGCAAGCGTCATAAATGTTTGAGATGGGAACACTCGCAGGAAGTTGGTCCATAGCCGAAATTCCACTGAAATCTGTTGCCAAGCATGACGTCATCTGATTGCTGTGGATCATACAGAGGTGTGTAACACAATATCTAGAAATTCTCCATGAAAAAACTATCACCAGACCGAAGCAAAAACTTCCGGAATATAGTCATTATGGACAGTATGTGGAATTTCCTTTCATGGAACGCTCTGGCTTTTAGTCCTATCCATTTACTTTATGTTCTAGATAATAACAGCTAATAGCCGTGTGAGAGGCAGAACTAATGGATTCAAGAAGGACATAATGTATAGTTTGCGTTCAGGTTGTGAGACAAGTATAAATTAGTGAACTTCAACACATTTGCGATTCTTTCCTAATACTAATGCCTGTAAAGTATAATGGGCAAAGCTCAAGGTCCCAGACTGGAGTGTATTTCCAATAAAATGCTAATACGGGAGCCCCCATAAAGTGTAGACACAGAAGATGCATTGCTAATTAATGAGAACCATGGTTCATTTTTTAGAATATATAAAATTTACTGCATTTTCACGCTCTGGAAGGAACCCATAGCAATGTTCATCCTGATCCTCCTAATTCATAAATAGATTGCCAGGACTAAATAAAACTAGTATAAGGGCACATTCAGATGTGGCGTACAGTCCGCAGTGCAATTCTGCAGCAGCCGTTTTTTACATTTGTTTCTATACATTTTTAGGAAACTTAGTTCAGACGTTGCAGAAAATAACTGTGCGGAAATTAGGCTGCGGTACAGAGTTTTCCCTCCGCAGCAGCTCATGACGTTGTGGGAAAGAAGCGGAATTTCACTGCATATTTCAGCCTTTGCAATGCAAAAACTGAAATCTGTGGTAAGTCCGCTGTGATATCTGCAACATCTGAATTACCTGTCAAATATGCAAATGTTGGTGCAGATTCGTTGCGTAATTGCCCCAAATCTGCACCAACATTTGCAGCAGAAAAATTCTGCCACGTCTGAACGTGCCCTAATACTGCCCCTATATACAAGAATATAACTACTATAATACTGCCCCCTATATACAAGAATATAACTACTATAATACTGCTCCTATATACAAGAATATCACTACTATAATACTGCCCCCTACATACAAGAATATAACTACTATAAGGGTATGTGCACACACACTAATTACGTCCGTAATTGACGGACGTATTTCGGCCACAAGTACCGGACCGAACACAGTGCAGGGAGCCGGGCTCCTAGCATCATAGTTATGTACGACGCTAGGAGTCCCTGCCTCGCTGCAGGACAACTGTCCCGTACTGAAAACATGATTACAGTACGGGACAGTTGTCCTGCAGCGAGGCAGGGACTCCTAGCATCGTACATAAGTAGGATGCTAGGAGCCCGGCTCCCTGCACTGTGTTCGGTCCGGTACTTGCGGCCGAAATACGTCCGTAAATTACGGACGTAATTAGTGTGTGTGCACATACCCTAATACTGCCCCTATATACAAGTATATAACTACTATAATACTGCCCCCTATATACAAGAATATAACTACTATAATACTGCCCCCTATATACAAGATTATAACTACTATAATACTGCCCCCTACATACAAGAATATAACTACTATAATACTCCCCTATATACAAGAATATAACTACTATAATACTGCCCCTATATACAAGAATATAACTACTATAATACGGCCCCTACATACAAGAATATAACTACTGTAATACTGCTCCTATATACAAGAATATAACTACTATAATACTGCTCCTATATACAAGAATATAACTACTATAATACTGTCCCTATATACAAGAATATAACTACTATAATACTGCCCCTATATACAAGAATATAACTACTATAATACTGCACCCTATATACAAGAATATAACTACTATAATACTGCCTCCTATATACAAGAATATAACTACTATAATACTGCCCCCTATATACAAGAATATAACTACTATAATACTGCCCCCTATATACAAGAATATAACTACTATAATTATCTTTTTTATTTGAAAACTTGCAACAAATTATTACAATACCTTTGCAATACACTCATAACAGATAAAGAAAATAAACATTTGTCTCTTAACATCACAATCATTAAACAAACCATAATATATGAATATTGCTCCAGTATAAATTGTTTCAACTATTTTTCATGATATTATTCTAGACAGTATTACAGGAGATTTCTTCTTTATTGGTGACCAGGCAGCATCGCCCACACCACAGAGGGTACACGGTCACCACATTTATGACATATAGTGAACCTCTATGATATAAACGGAGTTCGGGCTAGAAGTCTCCATACAGCAGCTGAGAGTTTCACTGTCCCACTAGATGTGGTGACTGCAGGGACACAGCAGGGACATTACTCTGTAGATAAGTCTCTTGTATAAAGAGGACATTGGTTTTGTCGTCAGACAGACGCTGGAATATCACCCGCCGCCTGCTCCGATTCTTCACACTGTTCACCTTAATAGGAGGTGATTTTCAGCCTCATCCTGGTTACATTTCTTTCCTACTTTTTTTCCTTCTTCCACTGCTATGTCCTGTAACACCCCATCTTTTGGTGGACATTGGGGGGTCAGCATCTTCATCCTGAGGTTCGTCATCTGGGTTGTGTGAGGAGACTTGCTCCATCTCTGCTTCTTCCTGGTCATCTTCCCCCAGCGCACAGTAACGTGCCCCAGTTATCGCCAGCACTGGAGACTCCGGTGATTTCTTTGCAGCAGTGATTTTTTTCCTAGAAGAATCATCTGTTTTACTTCTCCTTTTAACCGTCTGAAATCCCTCCTCATCGATACTGGTCGCTGCGGCTGGATCAGCTGGTTTTTTACTGGTCGCTGTGGCTGTATCAGCTGGTTCCTTACTGGTCGCTCTGGCTGGCCCAGCTGTTTTTTTACTGGTCGCTGCGGCTGGATCAGCTGGTTCCTTACTGGTCGCTGCGGCTGGATCAGCTGGTTCCTTACTGGTCGCTCTGGCTGGCCCAGCTGGTTCCTTACTGGTTGCTGCGGCTGGATCAGCTGGTTTTTTACTGGTCGCTGCAGCTAGATCAGCTGGTTTTTTACTGGCCGCTGCGGCTGGATCAGCTGGTTCTTTACTGGTTGCTGCGGCTGGATCAGCTGGTTCCTTACTGGTCGCTGCGGCTGGATCAGCTGGTTCCTTACTGTTCGCTGCGGCTGGATCAGCTGGTTCTTTACTGGTGTTGGGCAGATGTTTAGATGCTTTGGTGACAGAGTGACTGGATATTTTACTTTTAGCGTGACCTCTATTTTCAGTGGCTGGTGACACTTGTGCAGCATCCACAGATGGGACATTCGTCTCTGGAGCAGGGTCTCTGGTACTTCGGCTCACATCATCGTTGGGACTTCCAGGTTCTGGGGTTGTATCTACACATATGGAGACATCCTCCTGCTCTTCCTCCATGGCTTCTTTAAAGGTCTCCTCCTTATTATGTTCTGCATGTGGACACTCCCGGAATGTATGTCCAGGTCCTAAGCACAGGTTACAGATGACAGGTCCTGTACAATCGTCCTTCACATGCCCAAACTGACCACATAGTGAGCACTTAATACGGGAACAGTTGAGTGCCAGGTGCCTGCCCCCACATCTATGGCACAGTCGCGGTTGACCAGGGTAGTAACATACGCCTCTCTCCGAGCCCAGGTAGAAGGAGTGCGGCAGATGTCTGGTCACTCCATTCTCCTGAACCAGCTGGATCTTGACAGAATATCCTCCATTCCAGATCTCCTCCTCATCATACATCTTTGTTGGCAGTCTCTTCACCTCACAATATCTGCTCAACCAGTGCTGCAAATCTGTCAGAGCCACCACCTCAGACTGGAACAGGACGGAGGCGGTGACTACCTGGGGTTTAGTCAGCTGGATGACATGTAGATGCTCCCACATCGCATGCTCCTTTGTATCGTTATAAATACTCCAGAACAAGTCTAGACTATATTGCAGCTTGAAACTGATGTCATAATTCCTGCTGGAGGGAACGTGGATCAGAGCGAACACCTCAGAAGCTTTAAACTTCATAAACTCCTTCAACAAAACTTTCCCAATGTAGAGTCTGGAGGGGAGGTTTTCCTCTGGTCCCAAGTACCTGATTCTGACCGCGTTCCTCCTCTGAGGTGTGGGGTTAGTTGGTCTTGCGACGCTGGAGAACAGTCTCCTGTACTGAGGTCTGTCAGCAGGTGGGTCAGGACTGGACCTCTCCTCAGCTGATTGTACTGCAGATCCTCCTGTGTCTGCTCCTGATCGCTGTGTAACCTGCACTCCATTCACTGACACTGCGGACGGCTGAACCTCCAGAACAGGGTCTGCAATGTCCGCCTCAGCCTGTGCCGCTGGTTCATCCGATATCAGACTGTCAATCACCGCGCTGAGCGAGGTCTCACTTATAATATCAGGACATGAAGCACTTTCTTGCTCACTCCCAGGAGTGCCTATCGCATTCACTTCATCAGTACTGCACATAGAGTCTACTGCAGTTAACCCCTCGTCAGCTGGCACACATTTCTCTGCAGCTTTAGCAGCATTTTTGTTGACTGATTGCACAGACCCCACACATGATGAGAGATGTGATCCTCCAGCCACTGCACACTCATATCTTCCAGGGTTTCCCTGTGCCACAATATTATAGTCAGTGTCTTTTTTTTCAATGATATTTTTTCTCTTCACAGTTTGGGCTCTGGTCTCCCTTTTGTTCTCAATTGCCCAGTTCTTTATTTTGGGTACTGTGCATGATTCTTTCTGCAATCTCTCCTTCAATATCACCAGCTCACGTGTGCAAACATCCAGACACTCACATTTCATCAGCTTTGCCTTTGGATCAGTCTCTTGGTTAATTTCAGTTCTCAATTTGCGAACTTGCATTTCCATTTTAAAGATATTTTTCTTTGTCATTTTTGTGCACAATTCACCAACATCATGAGATTCAGTTGACTCACCAGCCACCATTTCCAGATCATCACCTCCACCATCTCCATGCTGCAGGCCAAACTCCAGACTCTGGGCTTTCCCAGGATCATCAGCCCAGGACCCCTCCCCTCCACCTGGGTCAGAAGCCATGCATAGTCCTAACAGGAAGCTCACAAGCACACGTCTATCCTCTCCTATATACAAGAATATAACTACTATAATACTGCCCCTATATACAAGAATATAACTACTATAATACTGCCCCCTATATACAAGAATATAGCTACTATAATACTGCCCCCTATGTACAAGAATATAACTACTATAATACTGCCCCCTATATACAAGAATATAACTACTATAATACTGCCCCCTATATACAAGAATATAACTACTATAATACTGCACCCTATATACAAGAATATAACTACTATAATACTGCACCCTATATACAAGAATATAACTACTATAATACTGCCCCCTATATACAGGAATCTAACTACTATAATACTGCCCTTATATACAAGAATATAACTACTATAATACTGCCCCAATATACAAGAATATAACTACTTTAATACTGCCCCTATATACAAGAATATAACTACTATAATACTGCCCCTATATACAAGAATATATCTACTATAATACTGCTCCTATGTACAAGAATATAACTACTATAATACTGCTCCCTATATACAAGAATATAACTACTATAATACTGCACCCTATATACAAGAATATAACTACTATAATACTGCCCCTATATACAAGAATATAACTACTATAATACTGCTACTATATACAAGAATATAACTACTATAATACTGCCCCTATATACAAGAATATAACTACTATAATACTGCCCCCTATATACAAGAATATAACTACTATAATACTGCCCCCTATATACAAGAATATAACTAATATAATACTGCACCCTATATACAAGAATATAACTACTATAATACTGTACCCTATATACAAGAATATAACTACTATAATACTGACCCCTATATACAGGAATCTAACTACTATAATACTGCCCCTATATACAAGAATATAACTACTATAATACTGCCCCTATATACAAGAATATAACTACTTTAATACTGCCCCTATATACAAGAATATAACTACTATAATACTGCCCCTATATACAAGAATATAACTACTATAATACTGTCCCTATATACAAGAATATAACTACTATAATACTGCCCCCTATATACAAGAATATAACTACTATAATACTGCACCCTATATACAAGAATATAACTACTATAATACTGCCCCCTATATACAAGAATATAACTACTATAATACTGCACCCTATATACAAGAATATAACTACTATAATACTGCACCCTATATACAAGAATATAACTACTATAATACTGCCCCCTATATACAGGAATCTAACTACTATAATACTGCCCCTATATACAAGAATATAACTACTATAATACTGCCCCTATATACAAGAATATAACTACTATAATACTGCCCCTATATACAAGAATATATCTACTATAATACTGCTCCTATGTACAAGAATATAACTACTATAATACTGCTCCCTATATACAAGAATATAACTAATATAATACAGCACCCTATATACAAGAATATAACTACTATAATACTGCCCCTATATACAAGAATATAACTACTATAATACTGCTCCTATATACAAGAATATAACTACTATAATACTGCCCCTATATACAAGAATATAACTACTATAATACTGCCCCCTATATACAAGAATATAACTACTATAATACTGCCCCCTATATACAGGAATCTAACTACTATAATACTGCCCCTATATACAAGAATATAACTACTATAATACTGCCCCTATATACAAGAATATAACTACTTTAATACTGCCCCTATATACAAGAATATAACTACTATAATACTGCCCCTATATACAAGAATATAACTACTATAATACTGTCCCTATATACAAGAATATAACTACTATAATACTGCCCCTATATACAAGAATATAACTACTATAATACTGCTCCTATATACAAGAATATAACTACTATAATACTGCCCCCTATATACAAGAATATAACTACTATAATACTGCCCCCTATATACAAGAAAATAACTACTATAATACTGCCCATATATACAAGAATATAACTACTTTAATACTGCCCCTATATACAAGAATATAACTACTATAATACTGCCCCTATATACAAGAATATAACTACTATAATACTGTCCCTATATACAAGAATATAACTACTATAATACTGCCCCTATATACAAGAATATAACTACTATAATACTGCTCCTATATACAAGAATATAACTACTATAATACTGCCCCCTATATACAAGAATATAACTACTATAATACTGCACCCTATATACAAGAATATAACTACTATAATACTGCACCTTATATACAAGAATATAACTACTATAATACTGCCCCCTATATACAGGAATCTAACTACTATAATACTGCCCCCTGTATACAACAATATAACTACTATAATACTGCTCCTATATACAATAATATAACTACTATAATACTGCTCCTATATACAAGAATATAACTACTATAATACTGCCCCTATATACAAGAATATAACTACTTTAATACTGCCCCTATATACAAGAATATAACTACTATAATACTGCCCCTATATACAAGAATATAACTACTATAATACTGCCCCCTATATACAAGAATATAACTACTATAATACTGCCCCCTATATACAAGAATATAACTACTATAATACTGCTCCTATATACAAGAATATAACTACTATAATACTGCCCCCTGTATACAACAATATAACTACTATTATGCTGCCCCTATATACAAGAATATTACTATAATACTGCCCCTATATACAAGAATATAACTACTTTAATACTGCCCCTATATACAAGAATATAACTACTATAATACTGCCCCTATATACAAGAATATAACTACTATAATACTGCCCCCTATATACAAGAATATAACTACTATAATACTGCCCCCTATATACAAGAATATAACTACTATAATACTGCTCCTATATACAAGAATATAACTACTATAATACTGCTCCTATACACAAGAATATAACTACTATAATACTGCCCCTATATACAAGAATATAACTACTATAATACTGTCCCTATATACAAGAATATAGCTACTATAATACTGCACCCTATATACAAGAATATAACTACTATAATACTGTCTCTATATACAAGAATATAACTACTATAATACTGTCCCTATATACAAGAATATAACTACTATAATACTGCCCCCTATATACAAGAATATAACTACTATAATACTGCCCCCTATATACAAGAATATAACTACTATATTACTGCTCCTATATACAAGAATATAACTACTATAATACTGCACCCTATATACAAGAATATAACTACTATAATACTGCCCCCTATATACAAGAATATAACTACTATAATACTGCCCCCTATATACAAGAATATAACTACTATAATACTGCACCCTATATACAAGAATATAACTACTATAATACTGTCTCTATATACAAGAATATAACTACTATAATACTGTCCCTATATACAAGAATATAACTACTATAATACTGCACCCTATATACAAGAATATAACAACTACGATACTGCCCCCTATATACAAGAACATTACTACTATATTACTGCTCCTATATACAAGAATATAACTACTATAATACTGCACCCTATATACAAGAATATAACTACTATAATACTGCCCCCTATATACAAGAATATAACTACTATAATACTGCCCCCTATATACAAGAATATAACTACTATAATACTGCCCCCTATATACAAGAATATAACTACTATAATACTGCACCCTATATACAAGAATATAACTACTATAATACTTTCTAGAATGTCTACACATTATTATTATTATAGTGCCCTCTATAAAACAGATAATGCATTTATTATAATTAACATGAAATATTGTTACTTCTGATTTGATGCATTATTTCTGTGTCTCGGAGTTTGGGGGATGGTGTAATATTATTATAATAGAAGTAGAGGATATTATAAGACAGATGTAAAGTCCTCAGGATTGAGAATTATTGGCAAGGGGCTGAGTCCAGCGATAAAGAGGATAAAATGGAAACTACTTCCAAGTTTACTAAATTTTCAATTAAAAAGGTCCAGTAAGTTGGAGTCCTGGTGTGCAGACAGGAGTATGTAACGGTCCAGTCTTGGGGCCTACGCGTTTCAGACGTTAAGCACGTCCTTAATCATGGCTGTTTTAAGGACGTGCTTAACGTCTGAAACGCGTAGGCCCCAAGACTGGACCGTTACATACTCCTGTCTGCACACCAGGACTCCAACTTACTGGACCTTTTTAATTGAAAATTTAGTAAACTTGGAACTAGTTTCCATTTTATCCTCTTTATCGCTGGACTCAGCCCCTTGCCTTTGCCTGCCTACACCTATCGTGCGCCGACACGAGAGCCCGTGCGATGACTACGACACATACATCAAGTGTCAGGTGAGCTGGAGGATCTCTTCCACATATTTTCTGATTGAGAATTATTATCTGGAAGGTTCGGTGCCAATCAGCTCCTTATAACAATCACATACACACTGTTTAAATGTCATTGAATGGAAATTACCATCTGGGGTCAGGGGTGTCCTGGTCGTCGACATGAAAGAATTGGGAAATAACTGAGTTCACGCTGACGCTGGCCTCGGCCACCGCTAATTAGACGCCGTTGTAGTAATGTTTAATGAAATTCTCTTGCATGTATTATGAAATAAATTAAAATAATTAGCAGCCTGATGTTCGTCTACAGCGTTTTTCTGCAATCAGTGAGGACAATGTTATTTGTACCACAGTACACCCCACAAAAATGCGGGGTACTAGCGACGAGAACGTGCGTTAGCATGCTCTACAGCCAAAAGCACTCCACATAACACCCTAAAGGGGAGACCACACATCTTTGTGAAGAAAGGGGGGGACCAGGGCATGGCAGACATGAGACTATATGCAACATAAATGGGCATCCGATAGAATTTCCAATTTCTTCACAAAGATGTGTGGTCTCCCCTTTAGGGTGTTATGTGGAGTGCTTTTGGCTGTAGAGCATGCTAACGCACGTTCTCGTCGCTAGTACCCCGCATTTTTGTGGGGTGTACTGTGGTCGTCCGACGATGACCATCGTGTTCACTCCACTCTCCCTTTCTAACATATATCTGTGGCTTCCTTGGCGTTCTGGCACATGGGTTTAACGCACCCATGATACATGACTATAAATGCATACAAATCTATGGGCTTATCCGCATTACCGTTTTTTCCTAGTGCCCTTATCTATATCTATACTTCCTCCACCTTATTATCAGGATGACCGAGAGGTATACTACGATTCTGTATATATATTTCGTTCTGCAATACGCTTCCTGGCGTCTGTAATGTATTTCCCTTACCATCATGGCCGCCGCGGCTTCATTTTCTCAACGGCGCATGCGCCGTCTATATCTTGTTACTCCCAACTAGACTTACTTCCGGACATGCGCAGTTGCGCTGCCCGGACGCCGATTTCGGCGTTTACACCTGAGAGATAATGAGAGGTGATGTGATTATTTTAACCCACTCCACACCTGTATGCACATACCCTATTAATGTGTTGATGTATATACACTTGCCAGTATTTATTAATACAGCTATTTTATACACTGTTGTGTTTCTCTACCACACACCAATGTTATATGCGATGTCATATACTGATTTCTCTGTACAACCGATTCACTGTTTCACTGATTATGTTGTAACACTGCTTGATTAGCTTCCTGTTATATTGTGAGATCTCACACTGTGTCATTTGCTTGAGAAAGGCTCCAGTGAACGGAGCTGAAACGTTGCACGGGCAATAAAAGTACCCACTTTTTTCACCCTTACTATTGGAGTTGCTGCTCATTTTTTGACTTCTGTGTATCTGGGACTTGGTCTGTGCCTCAGAGCCTGCACCCACACGCTGCTGGACTTGGTATATTTCTATATATTTTTGACCGACTAGCTTGCACGGCTTTTCTTTCCTTTTTTTCTATTTCCAACATGTCTTTACCTACGGACGGGATTGGTACTCCAGACCCCGGTGTTTTTTCATATTCTGAAGGTGATGTCGAGCGGATCCTGCTGGGACTGCAGGGGAGTGTGGATTTTTTGACCACACCATCAGCCATGAATCTTAAACGCACATTGGAAAATGAATCCAAAAGAGTGACCACTCTACAACTTCATCTGGCCACACTTGGAGAATACTATAAACACAAACGGATTCCCAGAGGTATGCGTTCCAACCTGAGACCCAACCTTTTTTCACAAAATGTTTTTTTCTGCAATCGGTTTAGACAACTATCTAATAAGTATGCCTTGGATGTCATACTTCTTAATCTTGAGTTTTTACAACAGGAGATTGTTTTGGTTGAGGCCAACATACGGGACACTGACACAGCTTTAAGATCCACTATTTCTATTGATGAATATGATAAATTTTCCAGCGATCTCACATCCTTGACCCTTAGAATTACAAATGAACAGGAGGTGATCAAGAGGAATAAGTGGAACAGGGATGCCAATGATTACCTCAAAGGTCAAGTTTACAATTGGCACAACAATGATGACTACAGAGATGGTGTTACGACTAGAGATAACAAAAGAAAGAAAAGAATCGGTCCTGCCAATAGGAACAAGACCGGTGATTCATCCTCTTTTTTAGGGGTTACCCCGGGCCTTCCTACACCAACCGGAAGAGCACTAGAAGAGGGGGAAGACGACATAGTTGGCACACAGACACACAGAACGGACAGATCCAAACCGACCGTGATGAGAGGAGCGATGTCTCTCAGGAAACGATAGTGGTAAACATTTCGTCCAAGACCCTTACTGAATCTCAACTGTCCCTTTTGAACAAAGGCTTATCTTTCTGTCCTTCTTCCCATGTTGATTGGTTTAAGATTGAGGCTGACATGTTTCGCTTTTTCAGGTCCAACAAACTGAAGTGGTGGTTCTCTGGACAAACTACAAGTAAGACACATATTCAATCTGAAATGTATCTTAAAAAATATGGCCTATCAAAAGGTAGTTCGTTTATGCCACCCTCTAGCATACCCATTATAGATGCCTTTATCACGGCTGTCAAAACTGACTTAGGGGTACTTAAATCTACCCCTAGAGATATTGTTTTTTCTCATCCTAACCTAAATAGGAGTGAACTATTGGCCCTTGAAGAACTCTCCTGTGACACGACCATTACTATTAAGCCCGCTGACAAGGGTGGGGCGGTGGTAGTTATGTACACCCCCATGTACCTTAGTGAGATCAACAGACAGCTTAGTGATCCCAAAGTGTATAAACAGATCAATTTTGATCCCAAGTTTGAGATTTCCAAGGAAATCAAATGCATTGTTAATGAGGCATTATTAGGTGGTATTATTGATGATGATTTGGCTCAATACCTGGTGATTGACCAGCCGAGAACCCCGGTCATTTATGTACTCCCTAAGATCCACAAATCATTGACCAACCCACCTGGCAGACCAATTGTGTCCGGCTCGGACTCCATCTTTTGCCATATTGCTGTTTTCTTGGATAAAATCCTGAGAAAATATGCATTAGAAGCTAGTTCTTACATCAGAGATACTTCTGACTTTCTGTGTAAACTTAATGATGTAACATTTCCTCCAGGTACCCAGTTGAGACTTGTGTCTTTCGATGTAACCAGTTTATACACGGTCATCGATCATACTAGAGGCATTTCTACTGTTAAACATTTTTTAAGTAACTCTGAATACACAAGTGATTGTCGTCTATTTCTGATACAACTTCTGAATGTGAGCTTAAGATGTAACTATTTCCTCTTTGGTAATAATTTTTTCTATCAATTACAAGGCACTGCGATGGGCTCGAACATGGCACCCACCTATGCCAATATGTATATGCGTTTACTCGAGGAATCACTGATCTACACTTGCCCCCTGTTCACACATGTCCTCAGATGGTGGCGTTATATTGACGACATTTTTTTAATTTGGACAGGTGACCTGACAGAACTACATGATTTTTACGCTTTTTTGAATCAGACAGACGAGACTGTCGAATTCACTATGGTACACTCTGACATACAGATACAGTTCCTTGACGTACTTGTCACATTAGAGGGGGACACGTTCTCAACCACACTATATGTGAAACCCACTGACTGCAATAACTTGCTTGACTTCCATAGCAACCACCCCAGGAAAATGGTCAGAAGTTTGCCCACCAGCCAACTCATGCGAGTAAAGAGAATTGTTAGTAACACTGACAATGCCAAAGACTCCATTGATAGTATGGTGCACAAATTTAAGAAACGAGGCTATCCGCAACGTTTGCTAAATGAACATTGCCACACGGTACAACATCTTGATAGGAATACACTCCTTATACCAAAAACACCTAAGCCTAGACTCGATCGTATACCATTCGTCTCCACATACAGTGAAGAAAGTGGACAAATATCCGACATTATCCGTCGTCACTGGCCCATGCTAGGCAATTGTCTTCAACACATTCCTGAATTTTCCAAACCTCCTCTGTTCTCCTATTGTAGGTCAGCCAATCTGAAGGATAAACTTGTGAAAGCCGATATTGGGCCACAAAGGGTGAGTAGACAGACATATCTCACATCCCCTAAACTAGGATGCTTCCCTTGCCTCAGTTGTGTCAACTGTAAACTCATTCACAAGGGATCTCACTTGACACACCCTACTACCCACAAAACATACGATATACGACATTTCCTTACCTGTGACAGTGACCACGTCATTTACGTTCTCCAATGCCCTTGTAAATTGCTCTACGTGGGTGAGACAAAACTTGACCTCAAGACTAGACTTAACCAACACAGATACACCATTAGAAAGAAGAGGTTGGACCTACCTGTATCCAAACATTTCACTGACATGGGACACCAAGAAAACCATTTGAGGTTTTGGATCCTGGACCATATCCCTCCTCTGAGAAGAGGGGGCAATAGGTCAAAAGCACTTAAGATCCGTGAACTCCAATGGATCAGTAGACTTAATTCTCTCAAACCTCATGGGCTCAATGTAGACTTTGCTCTAGGTGGTTTGGTCTGAGTCCATTTCCCCTGTGATGCCTTCTGGTCCCTGCTTTTGACATTTGCCTTCAGTTTTTATGATTTTTTGACCTCTTCTTCCTCCCCTTTTTTCTCCTTGTTATAATATGTTACAATGTTGACATTTATTAACATTTGTTTCCTTATTTTCAGATGAACCACATCTGTACTTTCGTCACCTCTACGAGGTCTCATCGGTGTTCTTTTTTTATCCTCCTCGTATCTACTTTAGAGTAACTTGATGTATTTACTGTTATGTATACCTCTCTGATATATTGGTCTCCCGATTGAAAATTCTATCGGATGCCCATTTATGTTGCATATAGTCTCATGTCTGCCATGCCCTGGTCCCCCCCTTTCTTCACAAAGATGTGTGGTCTCCCCTTTAGGGTGTTATGTGGAGTGCTTTTGGCTGTAGAGCATGCTAACGCACGTTCTCGTCGCTAGTACCCCGCATTTTTGTGGGGTGTACTGTGGTCGTCCGACGATGACCATCGTGTTCACTCCACTCTCCCTTTCTAACATATATCTGTGGCTTCCTTGGCGTTCTGGCATATGGGTTTAACGCACCCATGATACATGACTATAAATGCATACAAATCTATGGGCTTATCCGCATTACCGTTTTTTCCTAGTGCCCTTATCTATATCTATACTTCCTCCACCTTATTATCAGGATGACCGAGAGGTGTACTACGATTCTGTATATATATTTCGTTCTGCAATACGCTTCCTGGCGTCTGTAATGTATTTCCCTTACCATCATGGCCGCCGCGGCTTCATTTTCTCTACGGCGCATGCGCCGTCTATATCTTGTTACTCCCAACTAGACTTACTTCCGGACATGCGCAGTTGCGCTGCCCGGACGCCGATTTCGGCGTTTACACCTGAGAGATAATGAGAGGTGATGTAATTATTTGAACCCACTCCACACCTGTATGCACATACCCTATTAATGTGTTGATGTATATACACTTGCCAGTATTTATTAATACAGCTATTTTATACACTGTTGTGTTTCTCTACCACACACCAATGTTATATGCGATGTCATATACTGATTTCTCTGTACAACCGATTCACTGTTTCACTGATTATGTTGTAACACTGCTTGATTAGCCTCCTGTTATATTGTGTGATCCTACACATGTGTCATTTGCTTGAGAAAGGCTCCAGTGAACGGAGCTGAAACGTTGCACGGGCAATAAAAGTACCCATTTTTTTCACCCTTACTATTGGAGTTGCTGCTCATTTTTTGACTTCTGTGTTTCTGAGACTTGGTCTGTCCCTCAGAGCCTGCACCCACACGCTGCCGGTGCTGCTGGACTTGGTATATTTCTATCTATCTATCTTTCTATCTATCTATATATCTATCTATCTATCTATCTATCTATCTATCTATCTATCTATCTCATATCTATCTATCTATCTATCTATCTATCTATCTATCTATCTATCTATCTATCTATCTATCTATCTATCTATCTATCTATCTATCTATCTATCTATCTCATATCTATCTATCTATCTATCTATCTATCTATCTCATATCTATCTATCTATCTATCTATCTATCTATCTATCTATCTATCTATCTATCTATCTATCTCATATCTATCTATCTATCTATCTATCTATCTATCTATCTATCTATCTATCTATCTATCTATCTATCTATCTATCACATTTTTTTTTAATCACATTTCTGGGCTGTAACTAGTGACATGACTTAAAATGTAGCTTTACGTGTAGGTATTTTATTGGAAATCATTGAGACTGAAGACAGTGTTGGCAGAGAAGCTGCAACCGCATCAATCCATAGTCCAAAGGGGCACACCGCACACTGACACCTCCTATGCTTTGCATCGCTTATGCCAGAGTTGAATGTGCAATTGCACAGGGGCTTTGAGGGTAACAGGGGCCAGTGACACCTGTTTGTATTGAGAATATCCTCCAGTGACCCTTGCCAAATTTCACAGATTTTATTTTTTTATAGACAGTCCAGGTTTTTGAAGAGACATAGGATGGTATAGAGGTGGGAACGCACCCCACACATACAGCGAGTACATAATGCAGTGCACACAATATTACAACACGGAGCTGTGTGGCTTAATGCCCTCGAGGGCTGCAGAGCAATCAAAAAAATCAATGAACAGAACGGAAATCCATTGATTTAAATGAATGTCTTGTAATATCACATTCTCCCAGTGACTCTGCAGGAAAATGAGCTGATTACATGGATTCCCAGCACTGAGACACCCTTCCCCCTCCCCATGCATGACTTGGCTTCTTTGGGGAAAAAAAAACACGCAAAGAGCCCGGACCCAATGCTTGGCCAAGCAACCTCCATAGATCTTCATCTGCCAGTCCCTACACAGTTAGGACCTAAAGGGTCAAGCATACCACAAAGGGGCTACATGGGCATTGTCATTGCCAGAATCAACCAGAATCAAGCTTGACCATTTGCTTTTTCTAGAAATTCAATTATTGTCTATGGTTGACCCAACTCAAATTTGGAACAATGATCCATTTACTCCAATTATTAGCCACAATCAGTAGCAGAAGAGAATGGGGCACATCAATCAAGTCAGAAGAGGCATGGGGGCTTTGCCTATATAGTACCCGGGATAAGGACAGAGAGAAGGGCAGAGGTGTAGCCAGGCTTTCCTTCACTTGGGGCAAAGATTCCCTTTCCCTCCTTAACCCCTCTCCAAACTAAAACGTAACTTGACAAGCATGTGGTGGAGTGAGAGACAATTATTTTGTAACCCTGCACTAGCAATGTATCAAAGCAGCCTGGCATTATTAAATTAATATTGTCAATATAGGAAAGGGTTCTTTACAGTAAGAGGAGTCAAATGCCACAATAGGTACTAATAGCAGATACAATATTTCTAGATATTCTTTATTACTTCTATATGCTTTATATAGAAAACAAAAGATGAGAAATAGATGCCGCTCCTCTAAGGTGATAACGTACTTTGTGAAAAATAAAATCTGTAAAAGTGAATCTGGGTTGACTTACCTGACTCACGCAGCAGGCAGACATCAGGCGAGGTAAAGCAGGACAGGCGTGGTATATAGCACAGCACGACTTCAGCTCAGCACGGCACTAGATCAGGATACAGGTTACAGGATACAGGAACAGGGAACACTGGCAGCAGGAAACACAAGGGGACCATTTGCAAGACAAACTTAGGATACGACAACAATGCTCAGGCGTGGGAGGAAGGGGCTGAGACCTTCTTATAGCCCAGGGTGCTCTCCCACATGCGTGTACTCTGGCTTCTTGAGCTTCTTGGACTGAGCTCGCGATCGCACCCTGGTGGTCACTGTGGAACAGGACGGCCATATGTGCAGACTTCTCTGGAGAGAAGGGCGTCGTCTGGATGGAAGGAGTTCGTGGTCGGCGACCACGGACGTTACAGCTGCAACACGATTCAACCTCGCACCCGAGATCTTCGTCAGGCATATAGAATTCGGACACAAGGGTCACACTATATACCCATGTCTTATTGTTGACGCCCAGCTCAAATGGTGAAGGTGAAGGTTCATTGTGGGAGTACACAAAAGTTAAGTGTGTGTTATATTATTTTGCATGTGTCTTTATAATTGTATAAAGTGGTATCTATATATACTTCTTTTTGTGGGGTGTATCTATGTATTTCCCCAGAACTGTACTTATAGTTTTAAAAAAAGGGGGCAGGGTGAACATTATGTCGTTTTTTTGTAATATTTTCACTTTCTTTTGTTTACATCTTCTCTTCCTACGTTAAGCTGGTGTAGAGAGCTGATTGGTTGTTTTATTTTCCCACGCCTACGTCGGAAGCTTATTAGTCTCGGATTGGATATCAGTTATTCCCACGTCTACGTCACTATAAAAATAGTTTCTGATAGGTGGTTCTTTCTCTCGCTTTAGTTAGTTTGGACTGCACGTGTGGCACCATTACTCTGTTGGCAGTGCGTATCAGGTTGTTTGTGAAGCTTAAAAGAAACCGCACGAGTGCATTACCTGTGATACCTTGAATGCTAGTGGTGGATCGGCACTAGGACCCAGAGTGGCGTGCGTGGCAGCAACGACTTCTAAGTTTTTGTCTTGACCTAGGGCTCGTCCCTTTTTCTTGGAGTAGGCCGTGAGGTAGTGTCAGGGCACACTTCCTTTTCCCTGTTATTTCACACCGAATAACCACCTCCGCAAGTTGGAATCTGAGGGCATGCATGGAGAAAATATACCAGGCAGACAAGTTGGTATACATCCTCCCTCAGTCAAGTAGGAAGTAAGAACTAAACTTTTTATTGAACAAAGAAAGAAACACAAGTTCCCTCCCTAGAGATGTGGGACGTGCTTAAGCCCCATTGGCTCCTCAGCTGTAAGTTCTTCTGTACACTCCTCTTGCATTCCAGGGGCGGTGTCTCCATAGGCGTGTTCCTGATACATGGTCCATTTTGTTACATTCCAGTTCTTTGTGTAATATACTGATATATACATACATATATATGTAAGGATAATATTTTTGCAAACAATATACATGGTAATGATCCCTGACAGTCCCCCCTAAAAATATTATTACTCTATTCCTGAGTCTTGCCTATCAACCTACCACTGACCACTCGAACCAGGTGGGTAGGGATTTTGGATTTCTTCACCAGCTTGAGACGAGCTACTCCTTATGAGTAACCCCCCCCCCCCCCCTTTGTACCTGGACTTCCAAGATTTCGGAGTGGTCCTAACTTTCCCTATTCTCCTCAGGATACAGGATGGTTGTCTTGGTATAATCTACAAACCGCTGCTGGTTGTAATATATATAATTAATCCAGTCTACATTTTTATTAATGGTAATAATTGTCGCACTGTCACTTACTGTCCTAATGGGACTTTTACCCCTGCAGATATAACAGGTCATGGGCAGCATCTTCCCCAAACCTAAAGACACCCAGATAACAAAACCTCCTGGCTCTCATTGCTGCCATGTACTTCTTACATATGAGTGACAATAACCAGTGACCTTCACCTCACACCTCCACATAAAACTCCTCAGATTGTAATTTGCAGTGCCGCGGCATATTTACACACATTATAATTATAAACTTCAGACAATATAAACAATAGGGCCTCAATTAATAATATAATGCTATCACCAATTTCATGCTATCACCCTCAGGTTTTGGGTCCCATCAGTTTATTGCCAGTCCTGTACATCATCGTCCTCTTCTTCTCCTGTCTTCTGTCTTCTGTGGAGTCAGACTGCACAGTGGTGTCCAGTGGGGGATTTATTATTATCCTCCACCTGGTCACTTACTTATTAAAACACCTGATACTGCTGACGGATTCACACAGGTCTTTGGTCGTTACTTTGATCTTTGCTGATGTCATCAGGACTTGGTTTGGTCCTTCTCATCTGTCAGACACCGTCTCTTTTAGTATACGTCACCGGGCTGTACATAGCACCTCATGCTATGAGCCTGGGGTGAGATCCCACGTAGACGGATTAGTGGAGTTTTATTGTGACTACCACAAACCCTCCGCATCTGTCCTCTTCCTCCGGTAAGTTGCTTGTCTGGGCGGCTGCTTAGAATTGTGACACTGCCGTCAGTTCATGATAAACGTGTTGTACTGGCTCAGGCTGCGCCTGCCGCACCTCAGTGATGGAGTTCATCATATTAAAAGTCTTCTAGTTCATGTTTACTGGCACTTGCCGGGGACCCCCAACCCTTGTCAGTTGTTAAAATAAATACTAATCTGGTGATAACATCATCCGCATACACTATAAACGTTGTTCTAAGTACATACAATAATAATGACAGGCCCTTAAACGACATCAAGCAAACACCTTTATATAATAAAAACTTCTCTGTTCCACTGGACAGGGCACCTAGACAATGTGTAATTACTTGGTACACTGTATTTGAACTTGGTGTCAAACTTTCCAGCAGGATTTGTACCTTGATCTCAGCTGATTACCTGGAACATCTCCAACTCACAAAAATATACACAGATTCCACATGTTTATCTGACAAGTGTCTCAAACCAATTTTCCCCCTATTCTGGTTCGTTCTACCTGTGAAGGCCTCTCAAGGTCTCTTCTCTTTGTGGGAGCCGGGTATGATAAGGTTGGCACCGATCTGCCAGGACTGTTCTGTAGGCAAATCAAACAGCTCTAACAGAATTTAGCAGCATCAGCTGTAAAGCCTGGGACATACCAATTATATCTTACCACATGGATCCTTGCAGTCTTGGGGCATATGTGAGGTCATACACCATCAATGCAAGGGCCATCAAGAGTGCCTTGGGTGCTACCGGTTTACCTTCCTTTATCCGTCCACATTCTGTCAGAATCTGGTTCTCACGCCTTCCGCTCCCAGTTGGACTCTTCCTGCGGAGAACAAGCTTTTCATCGCATAATCAGTAATTGATCTTAATCAGATAATTAATTTGAAGAAAAGCATTAACAATTACATATTTATGTTAAACGTTCACACTGGGCAGTAACTAAAACTGATACCTACATACTGATTCTCCTTCTTTATATATATATATATATATATATATATATATATATATATATATATATATATATATCTATAGATACACATATACACTGCACAGAATTCTCTGCTCTAAAATTTTCCTTTCACAACAAAATTATTTTCAAATGGGAATCTACTTGCACTGAGAAGTTATCATTTACACAAACATAATACTGACGCCTCCAATAGTCCAATGCTGAGGCTGGTCCAGAACTTTACATAAAACTTAACCTCCGTATTTAATATTCCCACAACACTTTTTGAATATCGTTATTAAACAAACTAACTTTGGAATAACATCTGGAGAACTGCTGACATCTTATCATTGTACAAACACCAGGTCAATACTTGGGATAACACTGTTCCCCTGTCACTACACACAACGTCTGCAGTGGGGAAGATACCGTCTGGGCTTCAGACCCCCCTGAGAACAGGTCTACACATACGAGCACATTGTCATACACTTCTACCTCGGGTAGTGGTATGTTCTGCAGTCTCTGGGACGGGTAATCTGGCCGGGCTGCACTTTTCACAGGTACCTTTGCTGTTTTACTTATGTCATGCCGTGCGCACATCATGCCGGCTGCTACAAACCTAGTGGTGGCATTATTGTATCAGGGGACAAGCCAATTTACTGACACCTGGCCGCACATACTCTTGTTGTCAGTTCTGTCTTCTCTTGCTCTCCCAATTGGCTTACCCGATGATCCAATAAAGTTCCTTCTACCAATGGGCCCATAATTGTGGGCAATGCCAAAAGCGTACCTAGGGTCAGTGTAAATGTCGGCCGTCTTCATTCTCAAAAATAAAAACAAATGTTATACACTTCTCCACACTCATTTGATAATCCAGAACACTTTGAGAATCTCACTTTATCAGGTTCTGTAAATACTTGATTAATACAAAAACAAATAAAAAATACTAAAATCCTTACATAAAATGAACAATGTTCAGATAATTTTCACCTCCTTCCCTCCTAAGGCCTCATGCACACGACCGTGTTTTTGCGGCCGCAATTCCCCCGAAAATCCACGGGAGAATTGCGGCCCCATTCTTTTCTATGGGGCCGTGCACACGACCGTAGTTTTTGCGGTCCGTGCACGGCCCGGGAGCCCGGACCGCAGAAAGAACGGGCATGTCTTATTACGGCCCGGTTCTGCGGTCCGGGCTCATTGAAAACAATGGCTGCGGCCATGTGCATGTGCGGGCGGCCTGCGGCTGACAGTCCGCTGACAGTCCGCAGCCGGCCGACCCGAAAATCACGGCCGTGCACACGGCTACGGTCGTGTGCATGAGGCCTTAATCTGTAAAGACTCATCTGTGAGTGACCTCGGCCTCTTGTGTAAATTTGCTGGAGGGGGATGGTCTCTTACACATTTTGTAGATCTCCTGGAACCAAATTCATTAATTCAAAACAAACCAAAATTGTACCTGATCAGTCCCTTCACCATTCCCCCCCTTTTTGTACTCTGCAAAAGTAATGTAGCAGGGTTCAAAACTACATCTCATCATAATATGTTTGGGCACTCTATCTGGGGGGCACTAGTTTAGCCCCCTGTAATACACAACAGCCTGGAACAAAAATGACTTTCTCCTGACAAAAAATACATTTTATCTTTAAAATGACTTGCAGCCATTTACCTGTAAAACATTACACATTTTCCAAAATAACATTTAGGCAGCACTATAGTAATTGTAATTAGTTATTCAATAAAACAGAAAATATTATATCTGATAATATTAATTACTGCAAACCAATAAACTGTATATAAGAAAAGGGAACAGTGAGGGCACTACATTTTCAAGACCCCGTGTCTCACAATATCTGTAGTTCAATACATTTGAATTAACATCAAAACACATTAAATCTTATCACATCATAACACATAAATATGCAGCGTAACTTTTATCAACAACAGCGCATGCGCAAAGATAAGAAACTTTTCTGTACACAGAAAAAAAGGAACTGATTTTAACCCCATACACAAAACACTAAGAATTTTTGTTTTTAGACATTACTGCTGTTAAAAATAAGAACATACAATATAGATCTAAAATCAGTGCAATATTGTAATCACTTGTCTCAGTCCACGCCCTGTATATCAGTCTGCTTCACACTGTACACATCACACAGCCCCCCTCCTCCTCCCAATCGCATTCTACAGGAGGGGGTCACACACTCACTCCTCAGTTTCTATTCTCACAATCTTAACAATTTCAATGCCGGAAAAACAACGTACGTATCTGCAATCATTCATCACACTATTGTATAGGAATGTTCTACGTTCAAAACATCAAACACATAATCTGTAACTGTGTCCAATCTGTCGGCCACCATCTCTATATTATGATGACGTGTCTTTTCACCAGTGCATAGCGTTCTGCACCCCTGGGACGGAATCTAGAATAGAAGAAACACTGCAGCATATGTTACTATCAGGGAAATGACAAAATTAACAAGGCTATAATTTCATACTGATTTGATTGGGCCGGGCGTGACCTCATCAGGGGGTGGGGGGCAGCCTCTCCCACAGGAAGCACATTGCTCAGCTGTGAGGGGGGTTTTGCTGCTCACAATGAGGACACACTCAACATGAAGTACGGCCGCCATTACAGGGTGGCGGCTGGTCCTATGTTTTCTAATACATATAACATACAATGCCTTTCTTATTTCCAACTTCCATTCGCTTCACCAAATCATACGAATAGGATTGTCCGGGTACGGGTGATCCTGATGATTTGAATATGGACCGTAAATCATCCATTCTAACAGTCTATATTAGACACGTAATTTATATAACAATTTTCGGTCTACAACTCTCTTGGTCTAGCCGGAAATATTAAAATTTCGCAGTCTGCAACTCTCTAGGTCTCGCCGAAATATTACAATCTCCCAGTCTGCAACTCACAGGTCTTTCTGGAAAATTACTCACGACTTATCGTGCCCCTGTATAAAACAGGTTATATTTTCTATCTAGTCCCTAATTACCCAGAGGATGGTTAGTCGGGCGCGATAAATTTCTTACGGGTTTGTGACCACACAGCGGGGATGTCGCCCCTTTCGCCTGAGCTAATCCAGGCAATCGACCAGGGTTCTACAGATTCCCACAAGACCGTCCACTAACACAGATAAGTCGAAGATTTATAAAAATCAACTGACTTACCGTGTTATTGTGGAGGTGATCAGGCTCCTTCAGTTGGCAGTCCTTGGTCGTCTGTTTCACCCTGTGATCGTCGGTTGTCCGGATTCCGAGATCCCCTCAAGTATGGCCCAAAGCTTCGGGTGCCAATTGTCAGGGCACACTTCCTTTTCCCTGTTATTTCACACCGAATAACCACCTCCGCAAATTGGAATCTGATTGCATGCATGGAGAAAATATACCAGGCAGACAAGTTGGTATACATCCTCCCTCAGTCAAGTAGGAAGTAAGAACTAAACTTTTTATTGAACAAAGAAAGAAACACAAGTTCCCTCCCTAGAGATGTGGTACGTGTTTAAGCACCATTGGCTCCTCAGCTGTAAGTTATTCTGTACACTCCTCTGGCATTCCAGGGGCGGTGTCTCCATAGGCGTGTTCCTGATACATGGTCCATTTTGTTACATTCCAGTTCTTTGTGTAATATACTGATATATACATACATATATATGTAAGGATAATATTTTTGCAAACAATATACATGGTAATGATCCCTGACAGTAGTGGGTTGGTCCACTCAGTGGAGCAAGTGGGAACACAACCTCCTGGTTACACACGAACCCCAGACGCAACCCGTACAGGGTGGGACTCCTGTGTTTGGTCCCTGGCCTCGAGTTGACCGCTCAGGTTTCGATTTCTTACTCCAGTAAATTAAAGTTGAGTTGGAAGAGACATCGATAGACAAGAGGGGGCACTGATGAAACCTCTGCACTTGGATCACCAATTTTTAAATCGCCTTGGACTTCCCTACGCAGTCTATGCCCATGAAAGAACGATCATATATACAAATAGTTCCAATAACGGTTACAATTATAGAAACCTTGGACGTTATGACAATCATTCTCCATTCTCTCATCAAGCTCTTCTAAGACAGAAGGAATCGGTCCGGTGTGTGGAGCGAGAATATCATGTCTTCAATGAGGAGCTAACTCCAGATCACACCACAAAACACAGACAGACAAAATTCCCTTTGTGCTTAAAGAGGCTGTTACCACATTATAAGTGGCCTATATTGTACATGATGTGATCGGCGCTGTAATGTAGATTACAGCAGTGTTTTTTATTTAGAAAAACGATCATTTGTGACAGAGTTATGACCTATTTTAGCTTTATGCTAATGAGTTTCTGAATGGACAACTGGGCGTGTTTTACTATATGACCAAGTGGGCATTGTGAAGAGAAGTGCATGACGCTGACCAATCAGTGACCAATCAGTGACCAATCAGCGTCATACACTTCTCTCCATTCATTTACTCTGCAGATAGCGATATAGCTATATCGCTATGTGCAGCCTCATACACACACACTAATATTACTGCAGTGTCCTGACAATGAATATACATTACCTCCAGCCAGGACGTGATTTCTATTCAGAATCCTGACCACTTCTGTAGCATCTCTGTGATTTACAGCATAGCAGGCGTAGTCTTGCGAGATTACGCTTTTAGCTTTGAGATCTCGCTGTGCTGTGCTGTAAATCAGAGACAGGGCCGGCCCTAGGATAGATGGCGCCCTGTGCGAAATGATCTTTCGGCGCCCCACCCCATCATTAAAAAAAAATGCCCCATAAAAAAATTATAATGCCCCTTTAGTGCCCCCATACAGTATAATAATAATATTTAATAATATAATACGTTACAACCCCTTCAAGGACACAGTATTTTGTCCTCTAATTGTGCCCACAGTATTATGCCATCTGTAGTACCCCTACACTTTATAATGTCCGCTTAGTGGCCCCCACACAGTATAGTGCCCCACTGTAGATTTTGCCATTTAGCCTCCCTGTAGACAGTGCCATAATCCCCCATCTCCTTTTTGTAGATCGTAGGTAGCACCACACAGCCCCTTGTAGGTAGCGCCACACAGCCCCTTGTAGGTAGCGCCACACAGCCCCTTGTGGGTAGTGCCACACAGCCCCTTGTAGGTAGCGCCACACAGCCCCTTGTAGGTAGCACCACACAGCCCCCTTGTGGGTAGCGCCAGACAACCCCCTTGTAGGTAGCGCCAGAAAGCCCCCTTGTAGGTAGCGCCACACAGCCCCCTTGTAGACAGCGCCTCACAGCCCCCTTGTAGATAGCGCCACACAGCCCTGTTGGAGATAGCGCCACACAGCCCCCTGTAGAGTGCGCCACACAGCCCCCTGTAGAGAGTGTCACACAGCCCCCTGTAGGGAGTGCCGCACAGCCCCCTGGTTGGTAGTGCCCCACAGCCCTCTGGTTGGTAATGCCCCACAGTCCCCTGGTTGGTAGTGCCACACAGCCCACTGGTTGGTAGTGCCCCACAGCCCCCTGGTTGGCAGTGCCCCAAAGCCCCCTGGTTAGTAGTGCCACACAGCCCACCGGTTGGTAGTGCCCCACAACCCCCTGGTTGGTAGTGCCCCAAAGCCCCCTGGTTGGTAGTGCCACCCAGCCCAAAGCCCCCTGGTTGGTAGTGCCACACAGCCTACAGCCCCCTGGTTGGTAGTGCCACACAGCCCACAGCCCCCTGGTTGGTAGTGCCACACAGCCCCCTGGTTGGTAGAGCCACACAGCCCACAGCCCCCTGGTAGGTAGTGCCACACAGCCCCCTGGTTGGTAGTGCCACACAGCCCACAGCCCCCTGGTTGGTAGTGCCACACAGCCCCCAGCCCCCTGGTTGGTAGTGCGACACAGCCCACAGCCCCCTGGTAAGTAGTGCCACACTGCCCACAGCCCCCTTGTAGGTAGTGCAAGGACTACGAAATGACCCTGATAGCTGGCGGGCAATAGACATTCAAAAAAGGACAACTGTGCAGGAGCACACAAAATACCCAGCTTTCCCAGCTATCAAATAAATGTGTGGAAATAAACTAAGATATAACTTTTATTTAGTCTGAGTAAAGGATCAATCCTTTTAGCTAGATTAAATAAAAGTTATATCTTAGGTTTTTACCACAGTTTTTTTTTTGATACCCGGGAAAGCTGGGTATTTTGTGTGCTCCTGCACAGTTGTCCTTTTTGTAGGTAGTGCCACACAGCCCACAGCTCCCCTGTAGATAGCACCCCCCCCCCCTTCGAGTATAGATAGCGCCACTGTAGCTCCCTGAAGGAGCAGAATCCCCGTGTGGCCGGGGATTCCGCTCCTGGACCACTGCTTGATGCCTCTGTCCATATATGGGCAGTGACATCAGGGAAAACTCCTGAAGCGGAATCCCCGGTCACAGCGTTACAGACGCTGTGACCGTCGATTCCACTCCAGGTGAAGCTGCTGTCGTCTGTGTCCATGACGTCATTGGCTTCTCCTGGAGTGGTATCCCCGATCATAGAGTCTGCAACGCTGTGACCGGGGATTCCGCTTCAGGAGTTTCCCCTGATGTCACTATCCATATATGGACAGAAACATCAAGCAGCGCTCCAGGAGCGGAATCCCCGGCCACACGGGGATTCCGCTCCTTCAGAGAGCTACAGTGGCGCTAGTAGATAGCAGAGCAGGAAGATACCTCCCTGCTCTGCTATAGTGCCGTCACTCCTGCTATAGCAGCCGCAGCAGCTGCTAGCGGCGCCACTGCCCTCATGCCCGGTGTCACCGCTAGCAGCCGCTATGGCTGCTACAGCGGTAGCGACGGACACTAAGTGAAGAAGTGCCCGGGTGGAAAGGCGACTGCAGTTAGTGTGTGTATCCCCGCTGGTAGTTGCAATGGCGCGGGGATACACACACTCGCTGGCGCCCCTCTTGCAGTGTGGCGGCTGTCGCCCTGTGCGACCGCACTGGTCGAGCATATCTAAGGCCGGCCATGATCACAGAGACGCTACAGAAGTGGTCAGGAGAATGAATACACATCACGTCCTGGCTGGAGGTAATGTATATTCATTGTCAGGACACTGCAGTAACGTTATAGTGTGTTTACGTGGCTGCACATAGCGATATAACTATATCGCTATCTGCAGAGTAAATGAATGGAGAGAAGTGCATGATGCTGATTGGTCACTGATTGGTCAGCGTCATACACTCCTCTGTACAACGCCCACTTGGTCATATCGTAAAACACCCCCAGTTGTCCATTAATAAACTCATTAGCATAAAGCTAATATAGGTCATAACTCCGTCAAAAATTATAGTTTTTCTAAATAAAAAACACTGCTGTAATCTACATTACAGCGCCGATCACATCATGTACAATATAGGCCACTTATAATGTGGTGACAGCCTCTTTAACTTGGCTCAAAAAAGTCTATTAAGTAAGTTACTGATGACCTAATTCCCACATTCCATTAGACGTGGGCACCATGCCAGCCTACAAGAGACTACACTGGTGTAACTATATGATTGGAATGACTGCTCCCACTAAGAATCTCATGTATGTCTTCCTAAAGCCCAGAGGATTCACCTATGCAGCCGCTCAGACAATCACAAACGTCCCAACCAGTCAGAAAACCAAAACCATTCAAAAGGTCTATTCTTCTGCCTCTCCACAGATTTATATCTGAATAACTTCAATAGCTTACATTTTTTATTTTTTAACCGATAAAATGCTGCCACATGACGATAGATAAATAGACGATAGATAGAGATAGATAGATAGATAGATAGATAGATAGATAGATAGATAGATAGATAGATAGATAGATAGATAGATAGATAGATAGATAGATAGATAGATAGATAGATAGTTGTAGATAGCGCCACACAGCCCTGTTGGAGATAGCGCCACACAGCCCCCTGTAGAGTGCGCCACACAGCCCCCTGTAGAGAGTGTCACACAGCCCCCTGTAGGGAGTGCCGCACAGCCCCCTGGTTGGTAGTGCCCCACAGCCCTCTGGTTGGTAATGCCCCACAGTCCCCTGGTTGGTAGTGCCACACAGCCCACTGGTTGGTAGTGCCCCACAGCCCCCTGGTTGGCAGTGCCCCAAAGCCCCCTGGTTAGTAGTGCCACACAGCCCACCGGTTGGTAGTGCCCCACAACCCCCTGGTTGGTAGTGCCCCAAAGCCCCCTGGTTGGTAGTGCCACCCAGCCCAAAGCCCCCTGGTTGGTAGTGCCACACAGCCTACAGCCCCCTGGTTGGTAGTGCCACACAGCCCACAGCCCCCTGGTTGGTAGTGCCACACAGCCCCCTGGTTGGTAGAGCCACACAGCCCACAGCCCCCTGGTAGGTAGTGCCACACAGCCCCCTGGTTGGTAGTGCCACACAGCCCACAGCCCCCTGGTTGGTAGTGCCACACAGCCCCCAGCCCCCTGGTTGGTAGTGCGACACAGCCCACAGCCCCCTGGTAAGTAGTGCCACACTGCCCACAGCCCCCTTGTAGGTAGTGCAAGGACTACGAAATGACCCTGATAGCTGGCGGGCAATAGACATTCAAAAAAGGACAACTGTGCAGGAGCACACAAAATACCCAGCTTTCCCAGCTATCAAATAAATGTGTGGAAATAAACTAAGATATAACTTTTATTTAGTCTGAGTAAAGGATCAATCCTTTTAGCTAGATTAAATAAAAGTTATATCTTAGGTTTTTACCACAGTTTTTTTTTTTGATACCCGGGAAAGCTGGGTATTTTGTGTGCTCCTGCACAGTTGTCCTTTTTTGTAGGTAGTGCCACACAGCCCACAGCTCCCCTGTAGATAGCACCCCCCCCCCCCCTTCGAGTATAGATAGCGCCACTGTAGCTCCCTGAAGGAGCAGAATCCCCGTGTGGCCGGGGATTCCGCTCCTGGACCACTGCTTGATGCCTCTGTCCATATATGGGCAGTGACATCAGGGAAAACTCCTGAAGCGGAATCCCCGGTCACAGCGTTACAGACGCTGTGACCAGGGCCGCCATCAGGAATTTCAGGGCCCCCTACAGCTAAATTTTTTGGGCCCCCCTACCGTGGCACCGCCTGTTAACGGTACTCCGTCCAGCACTATATCATGGTACCCAGGGCGGCCATCAGGGGGGGTATTAGGGGTACTGATGTGAGAGGCCCGGCCAAACCTAATTGAAAGGGGGGCCCGGCAAACTGCCGCGACTTGCCTTTGGTAGAAAAAAAACAGGCCCCTGCAATGGGGCCCGTTTTTTTCACCAAAAGAATGTTGTGAGCTGCGGGCCCCCCTTTCAATTAGGTTTGGCCGGGCCTCTCACATCAGTACCCATAATACCCTCCCTGATGGCGGCCCTGGGTAGCATGGGGGTCGTCATGGGGCCGTCAAACACCGCCGCCCGTGCGACCGATCGCGCGCACCCGCAAACTCCTGCGCATGGGCACCCGCGACCGCCTGGAACCGCGCACCGAATTTTGAGGCAGATATTGACCTGCCCACACTATCTTGCCGCGTTTTTTGCCCGCTGCGATTGAGGACAGCAGACAAAAAACGCAGGGAAAAATGCATTTTCTGCCTCCCATTGATTTCGATGGGAGGTCAGAGGCAGAACCGCGGCAAGAAAGGACGTGCTGCTTTTTCTTTTTTCCGCGACTGGCTCCCATTGATTTCAGATTAAATCAATGGGATGCGGTTTTGGAAGTTTTTTGGTGCTGATTCTGACGCAGCGTCCGAGTCAATATCAAGGCCCAAAAACTCTGTGAACTGGGCCTTATTGTTAGGGCTTATTCAGACGAACGTGTAATACGTCCGTGCAACGCGCGTGATTTTCACACGGACCTATGTTACTCTATGGGGCCGTGCGGACTGTCAGTGATTTTCACGCAGCGTGTGTCCGTGTGTCCGCTGCGTAAAACTCACGACATGTCCTATATTTGTGCATTGTTCGCGCATCACGCACCCATTGAAGTCAATGGGTGCGTGAAAGTCACGCCCAGCACTTCCGCAACCGTATAAACTATGAATGAAAACAGAAAAGCACCACGTGCTACAAACATACAAACAGAGTGTCATAATGATGGCGCGAAAATCACGCAGCCGCGCATCATACGCTGCTGACACACGGAGCTGTTATGGACCTTTTGCATGCGCAAAACGCCATGTTTTTGCGCGCGCAAATAGCACGCGCTCGTGTGAATCCGGCCTTAGGGTAGGAACACACTAGGCATGAACACTGCGGATTTTATGCAACACATTTTATTGTGGAAAATCCGCAGCGTATCACAGTCGCAGCAGAGTGGATGAGATATGAACAAATCTCATCCACTCTGCAAAAAAAATGGACCTGCCGTGTGACTTTTGGCTTTTTAAGCCGCAGCGTGTCAATGTATTCTGTGGAATCGCTGCTCCTCTGTTGCGGAAATGCTGCGGTTCTGCCGCAAAAATCACACATGAGAAAAAATAAAAAGGCACTTTTTTAAATTTATAAAAAAGTCTAGACTTGCCCCGGCCGTAGTCCTGGTGACGCGATCCTCTAGTCTTAGCGCAGCTCGGCCTCCTGTCATGACTTTTCATCCCATGTGACCGCTGCAGCGGTCACATGGTCTACAGCGTCATCCCAGGAGGCGGGGCTACGTTCAGAAGAGAGAGATGCGTCACCAGGACTACGGCCGGGGGAAGTCTAAACTTTTTTTTCCCTGCAGGATTCCCGCAGCGGACACGCCTCACGAAACCTGAGCCACTATTTGGTGCAGTTTTGCTGGCAGAATTCCCTGCGGCTACCGGGGCGGATAAGCTGTGTAGTTTTACTCAGCATATCCGCCTAGTGTGTCCCTTATGATGTCGCTCCTGGAGCTGCTGCCGGTCTCTAAATAGGCAGTTGGTCCAGTAGAATTTGGAATTATTATTTTTTGTGAACCAGCTTAAAAAAATACAAAACTTTTGTGTTAGGGCCTGTTCACATCACCGTTCGCTTCCGCTCCGGGGTTCCATCTGAGGTTTCCGTCGGGTGAACCCCGCAACGGAAAGTGAAAGTGACAGCACAGCTTCCGTCACAATTAGCGCAGTCGACTGCACTATTGATTCCGTCCGAAAACCAGCCGGAATGGTGACGAACGGAAACCATTAGCGATGTTTCCGTCACCATTGAGATCAATGGTGACTGAAACGGAAGCTGTGCTGTCACTTTCACTTTCCGTTGCGGTGTTCACCCGACAGAAACCTCAGATGGAACCCCGGAGCGGAAGCGAACGGTGATGTGAACAGACCCTAACACAAAAGTTTTGTATTTTTTTAAGCTGGTTCACAAAAAAATATATAATTCCAAATTTTACTGGACCAACTGCCTATTTAGAGACCGGCAGCAGCTCCAGGAGCTGCGCTAAGAATAGAAGATCGCGTCACCAGGACTACGGCCGGGGTAAGTATAAACTTTTTTATCAATTTAAAAAAGTGCCTTTTTTTTTTCTCTTTTGTGATTTTTGCGGCAGAACCGCAGCATTTCCGCACCAGACGAGTGGCGATTCTGCAGCATAAATTGACATGCTGCGGCCTAAAAAGCCACACTGCAGGTCAATTTTTTTTGCAGCGTGCGGATGAGATTTGTTCATATCTCATCCACTCGGCTGTGACTGTGATACACTGTGGATTTTCCACAATAAAATGTGTTGCATAAAATCCGCAGTGTTCATGCCTAGTGTGTTCCTACCCTAAGGCCGGATTTACACGAGCGTGTGATTTTTGCGTGCGCAAAAAAACGTGGCGTTTTGCGCATGCAAAAGGTCCATAACAGCTCCGTGTGTCAGCAGCGTATGATGCGTGGCTGCGTGATTTTCGCGCAGCCGCCATCATTATGACACTCTGTTTGGATGTTTGTAGCACGTGGTGCTTTTCTGTTTTCATTCATAGTTTATACGGCTGCGGGAGTGCTTCCATGTGCTGGGCGTGACTTTCACGCACCCATTGACTTCAATGGGTGCGTGATGCGCGAACAATGCACAAATATTGGACATGTCGTGAGTTTTACGCAGCGGACACACGCTGCGTGAAAATCACTGGCAGTCCGCACGGCCCCATAGACTAACATAGGTCCGTGCGAGGCGCGTGAAAATCACACACGTTGCACGGACGTATTACACGTTCGTCTGAATAAGCCCTAACAATAAGGCCCAGTTCACAGAGTTTTTGGCCCTTGATATTGACTCGGACACTGCGTCAGAATCAGCACCAAAAAACTTCCAAAACCGCCTCCCATTGATTTAATCTGAAATCAATGGGAGCCAGTCGCGGAAAAAAGAAAAAGCAGCACGTCCTTTCTTGCCGCGGTTCTGCCTCTGACCTGCCATCGAAATCAATGGGAGGCAGAAAATGCATTTTTCGCTGCCTTTTTTGTCTGCTGTCCTCAATCGCCGCGGGCAAAAAACGCAGCAAAAAACGCGGCAAGATAGTGTGGGCAGGTCAAAATCTGCCTCAAAATTCTTTAAGGAATTTTGAGGCAGATTTTTTTGGCCTGCAAAAATACTCTGTGTGAACAGGGCCATACATAAACAGCACTTTCAGACACTTTACTCACTGTGTCAGAAGAGCTGCTCCCACTCCAGTCCTCGTCAGGCGATGTCTTCGGTCCAGATGTCGTCCTTCACCTCCAGGCTCCAGAAAATTGCGGGGATCGAAGAACTCCTGCCGTCGCGCAAGAACTGGACTCCTCCCCCTCTCCTTACGCAGCTACGCTCTGGAGGAGGAGAAGAAGGAGGAGGCAGAGGCGGAGTCGGACGAGGAGGAGCTGGACGAGGAGGCCGAGGAGGAGGACGAGGAGGCGGAGGAGGAGGACGAGGAGTCGGAGGCGGGCCAGCAGGTAATTAGACTGTGCGCCGCTGTTCTTCCCAGTTGATTGGTCGCTGTACTTTTGGTGCGTGCGCACCGCATCCCTCTCGGCGGCGGGCACGAGCGGGTTGCTTTCCAGCCTTCCCCAGGTCGTTCGCGCGTGAGCGCGCGTTTGCGGTAACGAGCGCGCCGGCGCGCGCTTGCGGTCGTTCGCGCGCGCGGTCGCGCGCGGTGTTTCGCGGCAGTGTTAGATGAGAGGGGGGCCCGCAGCTCACAGCGGTGTTTGATGAGAGGGGGGCCCGCAGCTCACGACATTGCTTTGGTGAAAAGAACAGGCCCCATTGCAGGGGCCTGTTTTTTTCTAACAAAGGCAAGTCGCGGCAGTTGCCGGGCCCCCCTTTCAATTAAGTTTGGCCGGGCCCCCTACAGTAGTACCCCTAATACCCCCCTGATGGCGGCCCTGGCTGTGACCGTCGATTCCACTCCAGGTGAAGCTGCTGTCGTCTGTGTCCATGACGTCATTGGCTTCTCCTGGAGTGGTATCCCCGATCATAGAGTCTGCAACGCTGTGACCGGGGATTCCGCTTCAGGAGTTTCCCCTGATGTCACTATCCATATATGGACAGAAACATCAAGCAGCGCTCCAGGAGCGGAATCCCCGGCCACACGGGGATTCCGCTCCTTCAGAGAGCTACAGTGGCGCTAGTAGATAGCAGAGCAGGAAGATACCTCCCTGCTCTGCTATAGTGCCGTCACTCCTGCTATAGCAGCCGCAGCAGCTGCTAGCGGCGCCACTGCCCTCATGCCCGGTGTCACCGCTAGCAGCCGCTATGGCTGCTACAGCGGTAGCGACGGACACTAAGTGAAGAAGTGCCCGGGTGGAAAGGCGACTGCAGTTAGTGTGTGTATCCCCGCTGGTAGTTGCAATGGCGCGGGGATACACACACTCGCTGGCGCCCCTCTTGCAGTGTGGCGGCTGTCGCCCTGTGCGACCGCACTGGTCGAGCATATCTAAGGCCGGCCATGATCACAGAGACGCTACAGAAGTGGTCAGGAGAATGAATACACATCACGTCCTGGCTGGAGGTAATGTATATTCATTGTCAGGACACTGCAGTAACGTTATAGTGTGTTTACGTGGCTGCACATAGCGATATAACTATATCGCTATCTGCAGAGTAAATGAATGGAGAGAAGTGCATGATGCTGATTGGTCACTGATTGGTCAGCGTCATACACTCCTCTGTACAACGCCCACTTGGTCATATCGTAAAACACCCCCAGTTGTCCATTAATAAACTCATTAGCATAAAGCTAATATAGGTCATAACTCCGTCAAAAATTATAGTTTTTCTAAATAAAAAACACTGCTGTAATCTACATTACAGCGCCGATCACATCATGTACAATATAGGCCACTTATAATGTGGTGACAGCCTCTTTAACTTGGCTCAAAAAAGTCTATTAAGTAAGTTACTGATGACCTAATTCCCACATTCCATTAGACGTGGGCACCATGCCAGCCTACAAGAGACTACACTGGTGTAACTATATGATTGGAATGACTGCTCCCACTAAGAATCTCATGTATGTCTTCCTAAAGCCCAGAGGATTCACCTATGCAGCCGCTCAGACAATCACAAACGTCCCAACCAGTCAGAAAACCAAAACCATTCAAAAGGTCTATTCTTCTGCCTCTCCACAGATTTATATCTGAATAACTTCAATAGCTTACATTTTTTATTTTTTAACCGATAAAATGCTGCCACATGACGATAGATAAATAGACGATAGATAGAGATAGATAGATAGATAGATAGATAGATAGATAGATAGATAGATAGATAGATAGATAGATAGATAGATAGATAGATAGAATCAAAAAATCAGGCAGCACTCAAGGCTCCTGTGTTGAGCTGAAACGTCGTGTGTATATGGACCAATAAAGCACCTTTTTCTACCTTGCTTATACCTTGGAGTGCTGCCTGATTTTTGGATTCTACTACAGCAGGTCTGTTAGCCCTGACCTGGGCAGGTCGGCACCCACCTACGATTTACAAGGCTGTGCGGCTGACATTGTATTTGGACTTTAGATAGATAGATAGATAGATAGATAGATAGATAGATAGATAGATAGATAGATAGATAGATAGATAGATAGATAGATAGATAGATACCATCCCCATCTAGGTTTAGTCCCAGTTCTGGGTGTATGTGCAACGTATGTTCCCACCTCATAGAGGCCGCCTTGTCGTGGCAGGTGGGCTCACACAATTTGATCAAAATGTCCTATTGTAAGTAGATTTGGCAGTAATTTATATTTAGTGGCTTAGGTAGCATTAGTGTTCGCAGTGTGCTGTCGCCGTTTTCTTTTGGGTGTGGGGTCACAGAACTTTCTACAATAAGTTTATTTACATAAAACCAAAAAAATATAAACATTGGCTTTTATATATGGAGCTCCATTATTCCCCCACCTCCGGTCAGAAGACAGCCCTGTAAGTTCATGTTGGTTTTTGATGGTGTAAATGTCATCCCCTGCTGAGAGTTGAGTGATCGCATTACTCATCTGCAGCTCCTTAACACCATTTAACATTGATCAGTGTAAAGAGCTCAGCAAGAGTCAAGTACCAGAGTCTAGGAGATACGACCTCCCCAAATCCTGCACCTGGTACTCATAACACCTGTAAGAGCAGAGAAGAGCGGCATGACATTCACTGATTGATGCTTCTCCGTCACTGCTCAAAAATGTTCATAATAGATGAGATGTGTATTAAGAGGTTCTGCAGAATGTACTATATGAGAAACTCAAGAGAAGTAGATGAGCAGCAGCCAAATATGGATGTAGCCATCTTTATCTTGACTGATTACTTGCTGCAGCGTAATATCATACAACAAAAGTCAAGAAAAAGCATCTACATCTGTAGGAGGAAGAGGAAGGAGCAGCAAAAGAGAAGTAGCAGCCAGGAAACAGTATTATAGTAGTTATATTCTTGTGTATAGGAGCAGTATTATAGTAGTTATATTCTTGTGTATAGGAGCAGTATTATAGTAGTTATATTCTTGTATATAGGGGCAGTATTATAATAGTTATATTCTTGTGTATAGGGGCAGTATTATAGTAGTTATATTCTTGTATATAGGGGTAGTATTATAGTAGTTATATTCTTGTCCATAGGAGAGGATAGACGTGTGCTTGTGAGCTCCCTGTTAGGACTATGCATGTCTTCTGACCCAGGTGGAGGGGAGGGGTCCTGGGCTGATGATCCTGGGAAAGCCCAGAGTCTGGAGTTTGGCCTGCAGCATGGAGATGGTGGAGGTGATGATCTGGAAATGGTGGCTGGTGAGTCAACTGAATCTCATGATGTTGGTGAATTGTGCACAAAAATGACAAAGAAAAATATCTTTAAAATGGAAATGCAAGTTCGCAAATTGAGAACTGAAATTAACCAAGAGACTGATCCAAAGGCAAAGCTGATGAAATGTGAGTGTCTGGATGTTTGCACACGTGAGCTGGTGATATTGAAGGAGAGATTGCAGAAAGAATCATGCACAGTCCCAAAAATAAAGAACTGGGCAATTGAGAACAAAAGGGAGACCAGAGCCCAAACTGTGAAGAGAAAAAATATCATTGCAAAAAAAGACACTGACTATAATGCTGTGTATAATATTGTGGAGCAGGGAAACCCTGGAAGATATGAGTGTGCAGTGGCTGGAGGTTCACATCTCTCATCATGTGTGGGGTCTGTGCAATCAGCCAACACAAATGCTGCTAAAGCTGCAGAGAAATGTGTGCCAGCTGACGAGGGGTTAACTGCAGTAGACTCTATGTGCAGTACTGATGAAGTGAATGCGAGTGGCACTCCTGGGAGTGAGCAAGAAAGTGCCGCATATACTGACATTGTAAGTGAGACCTCGCTCAGCGCGGTGATTGACAGTCTGATATCGGATGAACCAGCGGCACAGGCTGAGGCGGACATTGCAGACCCTGTTCTGGAGGTTCAGCCGTCCGCAGTGTCAGTGAATGGAGTGCAGGTTACACAGCGATCAGGAGCAGACACAGGAGGATCTGCAGTACAATCAGCTGAGGAGAGGTCCAGTCCTGACCCACCTGCTGACAGACCTCAGTACAGGAGACTGTTCTCCAGCGTCACAAGACCGACTAACCCCACACCTCAGAGGAGGAACGCGGTCAGAATCAGGTACTCAGGACCAGAGGAAAACCTCCCCTCCAGACTCTACATTGGGAAAGTTTTATTGAAGGAGTTTATGAAGTTTAAAGCTTCTGAGGTGTTCGCTCTGATCCACGTTCCCTCCAGCAGGAATTATGACATCAGTTTCAAGCTGCAATATAGTCTAGACTTGTTCTGGAGTATTTATAACGATACAAAGGAGCACGCGATGTGGGAGCATCTACATGTCATCCAGCTGACTAAACCCCAGGTAGTCACCGCCACCGTCCTGTTCCAGTCTGAGGTGGTGGCTCTGGCAGATTTGCAGCACTGGTTGAGCAGATATTGTGAGGTGAAGAGACTGCCAAAAAAGATCTATGATGAGGAGGAGATCTGGAATGGAGGATATTCTGTCAAGATCCAGCTGGTTCAGGAGAATGGAGTGACCAGGCATCTGCCGCACTCCTTCTACCTGGGCTCGGAGAGAGGCGTATGTTACTACCCTGGTCAACCGCGACTGTGCCATAGATGTGGGGGCAGACACCTGGCATTCAACTGTTCCCGTATTAAGTGCTCACTATGTGGTCAGTTTGGGCATGTGAAGGACGATTGTACAGGACCTGTCATATGTAACCTGTGCTTGGGACCTGGACATACATTCCGGGAGTGTCCGCATGCAGAACATAATAAAGAGGAGACCTTTAAAGAAGCCATGGTGAAGAGCAGGAGGATGTCTCCATATGTGTAGCTACAACCCCAGAACCTGGAAGTCCCAGCGAGGATGTGAGCCAAAGTACCAGAGACCCTGCTCCAGAGACGAATGTCCCATCTGTGGATGCTGCACAAGTGTCACCAGCCACTGAAAATAGAGGTCATGCTAAAAGTAAAATATCCAGTCACTCTGTCACCAAAACATCTAAACATCTGCCCAACACCAGTAAGGAACCAGCTGATCCAGCCGCAGCGACCAGTAAGGAACCAGCTGATCCAGACGCAGTGACCAGTAAAGAACCAGCTGATCCAGCCGCAGCGACCAGTATCGATGAGGAGGGATTTCAGACGGTTAAAAGGAGAAGTAAAACAGATGATTCTTCATGGAAAAAAATCACTGCTGCAAAGAAATCACCGGAGTCTCCAGTGCTGGCGATAACTGGGGGACGTTACCGTGCGCTGGGGGAAGATGACCAGGAAGAAGAAGCAGAGATGGAGCAAGTCGCCTCACACAACCTAGATGACGAACCTCTGGATGAAGATGCTGACCCCCCAATGTCCACCAAAAGATGGGGTGTTACAGGACATAGTAGTGGAAGAAGGAAAAAAAGTAGGAAAGACATGTAACCAGGATGAGGCTGAAAATCACCTCCTATTAATGTGAACAGCGTGAAGAATAGGAGCAGGCGGCAGGCGATATTCCAGCGTCTGTCTGACGACAAAACCAATGTCCTCTTTATACAAGAGACTTATCTACAGAGAAATGTCCCTGCTGTGTCCCTGTAGTCACCACATCTAGTGGGACAGTGAAACTCTCAGCTGCTGTATGGAGACTTCTACCCCGAACTCCGTTTATATCATAGAGGTTCACTATATGTCATAAATGTGGTGACCGTGTCCCATCTGTGGTGTGTGCGATGCTGCCCGGTCACCAATAAAGAAGAACTCTCCTGTAATACTGTCTAGAATAATATCATGAAAAATAGTTGAAACAATCTATACTGGAGCAATATTCATATATTATGGTTTGTTTAATGATTGTGATGTTATTAAGAGACAAATGTTTATTTTCTTTATCTGTTATGAGTGTATTGCAAAGGTATTGTAATAATTTGTTGCAAGTTTTCAAATAAAAAAAGATTATAGTAGTTATATTCTTGTATATAGGGGCAGTATTATAGTAGTTATATTCTTGTATACAGGGAGCAGTATCATAGTAGTTATATTCTTGTATATAGGGGGGCAGTATTATAGTAGTTATATTCTTGTATATAGGGGGCAGTATTATAGTAGTTATATTCTTGTATATAGGGGGCAGTATTATAGTAGTTATATTATTGTATATAGGGGCAGAATTATAGTAGTTATATTATTGTATATAGGAGCAGTATTATAGTAGTTCTATTCTTGTATATAGGGGGCAGTATTATAGTAGTTATATTCTTGTATATAGGAGCAGTATTACAGTAGTTATATTCTTGTATATAGGAGCAGTATTATAGTAGTTATATTCTTGTATATAGGGGCAGTATTATAGTAGTTATATTCTTGTATATAGGGGGCAGTATTATAGTAGTTATATTCTTGTATATAGTGGCAGTATTATAGTAGTTATATTCTTGTATATAGGAGCAGTATTATAGTAGTTATATTCTTGTATATAGGGGCAGTATTGTAGTAGTTATATTCCTGTATATAGGGGCAGTATTATAGTAGTTATATTCTTGTATATAGGGGGCAGTATTATAGTAGTTATATTCTTGTATATAGGAGCAGTATTATAGTAGTTATATTCCTGTATATAGGGGGCAGTATTATAGTAGTTATATTCTTGTATATAGGGGCAGTATTATAGTAGTTATATTCTTGTATATAGGGGCAGTATTATAGTAGTTATATTTTTGTATATAGGGGCAGTATTATAGTAGTTATATTCTTGTATATAGGAGCAGTATTATAGTAGTTATATTCTTGTATATAGGAGCAGTATTATAGTAGTTATATTCTTGTATATAGGGACAGTATTATAGTAGTTATATTCTTGTATATAGGGGCAGTATTATAGTAGTTATATTCTTGTATATAGGGGCAGTATTATAGTAGTTATATTCTTGTATATAGGAGCAGTATTATAGTAGTTATATTCTTGTATATAGGGACAGTATTATAGTAGTTATATTCTTGTATATAGGGGCAGTATTATAGTAGTTATATTCTTGTATATAGGGGCAGTATTATAGTAGTTATATTCTTGTATATAGGAGCAGTATTATAGTAGTTATATTCTTGTATATAGGGAGCAGTATTATAGTAGTTATATTCTTGTATATAGGAGCAGTATTATAGTAGTTATATTCTTGTATATAGGAGCAGTATTATAGTAGTTATATTCTTGTATATAGGGGACAGTATTATAGTAGTTATATTCTTGTATATAGGGGCAGTATTATAGTAGTTATATTCTTGTATATAGGGGGCAGTATTATAGTAGTTATATTCTTGTATGTAGGGGGCAGTATTATAGTAGTTATATTCTTGTATATAGGGAGCAGTATTATAGTAGTTATATTCTTGTATATAGGGAGCAGTATTATAGTAGTTATATTCTTGTATATAGGGGCAGTATTATAGTAGTTATATTCTTGTATATAGGGGGCAGTATTATAGTAGTTATATTCTTGTATATAGGGGCAGTATTATAGTAGTTATATTCTTGTGTATAAGGGCAGTATTATAGTAGTTATATTCTTGTATATAGGAGGCAGTATTATAGTAGTTATATTCTTGTATATCGGGGCAGTATTATAGTAGTTATATTCCTGTATATAGGGGCAGTATTATAGTTGTTATATTCTTGTATGTAGGGGGCAGTATTATAGTTATATTTTTGTTCATATGAGGTAGTGTTGGTCTTATAGAGGTGAGAGATTCAATTACATTAACTGGAGATTATTACTATAATTTCATAATTTTATGGGAACATTTTTGTAAAGGACACAAATAAGAACCTTTCTGAATTGTCACCATTGCTCACTGCATTGTAGACTCAGAGCTCACAGCCAGAGACCTTCCATAATGAGTGTGATATTAGGGTTAATCGCTCGGCCGTGGTACATTTTCCCTGATAATCCCAAGTAAGAGATTTTTTTGTTCAGCTCAAGAAAGTGCAAACTCTTCTTTCAGCTTCTCACACCAAGCAGCAGGAACTCACCAGGGATGTGAAAACTGGAGTCTGAGAGCTAATAATAAGGTCTGGGCTTCATTTTTCCTCTTGCTTATTCGTGAAACCCATGTCATTTATTTTAATGCATGACTGGCCTTAAAGTCACAGTGTAATGCGCTTTTCTTTTCTCTTAACATTAGAAAAAAAACCATAGGTAGGACTAGTTTATACCATGAAATATACATTTATAACATGGCCGGGAGCCTGGAGTGCAGGGATAATCTGTATGGACAGATACCAGAAACAAGTTTAGGTACTTATAATATCCCAAAACTAGAATTTTGTCAGGACCCTTGTACTCATTTTTCAGACCACTCTTTTTGAGACCCAGAATAGCATTTCTCTTTTCCACACAAACGATCTCATAAGCCAGATAGTATTTAGGGTTTTGTTGTGTTTCATTATGGCTATGTATTGGTCCTTTGCAGTGGTTTATTGGGTGAGCGGGTAATTATAGTCCCTAGTGTCTAGGTGGTAGAGGGGAATGTAAGTTAAATTACTTTGTGGTAGAGTGTGAAGTCTGGAGGTAGACTATATATTGGAGCCCTATGCTAGACCATTGGAAAGCTTTAATTGGGTCTAGAGGTAGGGGGTGAGTTATAGTCCTTGGTATCTAGGTGGTAGGAAGGTGGGTGCTGTAGTTTATAAACCCTTTAGTGTAGTTGGTTAGGATAGTGGCAGGAAGCGCAGGCATGCCATTCTAGTGGGTGAGGAAGAAGGGGAGATAAGTTGAATAAATTAGAGACAGAGAGAGGGCTGGCCACAGGCTTTATAATAGACCCCAGTACTGGACCATGAGAAAATATTGAATAATAAGTTATAGTCCCTAGTGTCTAGATGATAGGAAGGTGGAGGGTAGGTAATAGTCCCTGGTGTTTAGGTGGTAGGGAGGTGGAGGGTAGGTATTAGTCCCTGGTGTTTAGGTGGTAGGGAGGTGGAGGGTAGGTATTAGTCCCTGGTGTTTAGGTGGTAGGAAGGTGGAGGGTAGGTAATAGTCCCTGGTGTTTAGGTGGTAGGGAGGTGGAGGGTAGGTAACAGTCCCTGGTGTCTAGATGATAGGAAGGTGGAGGGTAGGTAACAGTCCCTGGTGTTTAGGTGGTAGGAAGGTGGAGGGTAGGTAATAGTCCCTGGTGTTTAGGTGGTAGGGAGGTGGAGGGTAGGTATTAGTCCCTGGTGTTTAGGTGGTAGGAAGGTGGAGGGTAGGTATTAGTCCCTGGTGTTTAGGTGGTAGGAAGGTGGAGGGTAGGTATTAGTCCCTGGTGTTTAGGTGGTAGGAAGGTGGAGGGTAGGTAATAGTCCCTGGTGTTTAGGTGGTAGGGAGGTGGAGGGTAGGTAATAGTTCCTGGTGTTTAGGTGGTAGGGAGGTGGTGGGTAGGTAACAGTCCCTGGTGTCTAGATGATAGGAAGGTGGAGGGTAGGTAACAGTCCCTGGTGTTTAGGTGGTAGGAAGGTGGAGGGTAGGTAATAGTCCCTGGTGTTTAGGTGGTAGAGAGGTGGAGGGTAGGTATTAGTCCCTGGTGTTTAGGTGGTAGGCAGTTTAGTGGCAGTTTATAGTTCCTGTTCCATGGTTTGGGTGTTTGGTAAATGACATGGGGTGAGAGAAGGGCGGCTGCAGACAACTTGTTGAACCCCACTACTGGTCCACTGGAAAGCATTAATTGCCAATTTATTTATTGACTGGCCCTTTAAATTAACACTGTCATGCTACAGTATGTGATCAAAGAGGTTCAGCTGCAGAAATCCAGGCACAAGGGGGACAGAAGGAAAAGTGTAGGCCGGGATCCCACGAGGCGGATACGCTGCATAAATACTGAGCAACGTATCTGACCTGGAACCCGCAGCACCTTCCGTGCGGAAAAAAAGAAAATCAACAAAAACGCAGCATAAATTGACATGAATAAACTTTCGTACCGCAGGTCAATTTCTTAACGTTTACGCTGCAATTATTGTCCGCAGCGTGGGCCGGAGGTTTTCAAATTCTCATCCACTTTGCTGCTGCTGTAAACGCTGCAGAATTTCCGCACACAATTCCGTTGCGGAAACTGCGCAGCGTTTACGCTACGTGGGAACGCGGCCTTAATTGACCCGTTTCTTATGTGACTGTCATTACATTAATATGTGACCGATTAATCTGCTTCTTATCATTGTACGTTACGGTCGGCGCGTGTCACCATTAACTCTTTCATGGCTAAGTCTTTTCTGCTGGATCGGCGTAGTCTCCTGACTGGTCCAGGACCTCCCCCACCACGTATAGTATTATCGCCCTCCCGGTCGTTCTCTCACACCTCTCCTGCGTATTCTGCAATTTACATCATGGCAATATCACCATGGAAACCAGAGTGCGAGCGGCTGCCTAGTAACTAGGATGCTTGCCAGGAATCTGTATACGAGTAACGAGCAAACTTACAGGAAAGAGTTTAGATAACGGAGCGATGCTCGCCTCCCCTAGGACAGACCGTACGTCACTGAATGCAACAGAATATTAGGTACTGACGTCGCTCATCAAAATGCTGGTTTTGGACAAAACGTTTTGAAATAAATGTAATAATATAATAAATATTTCATATAATTTTTGCTACGTGAGAGGGATTTTTTTTTTACCCTTTCATCTGCTTTTTTTGCATTAAGGCCTGGGAGCTTAAAGTAGCGCCCCCTTGTATGTCAGGCAGACCTGGGTATGGCAGGACTGTCTGCAGAAAAACATGTTAGTAGGTTATAGTATAAATAGTGGCATAAATACCGCTGTAGCAGCCTAAGCAGCTGCTACGGGGGCCCGCGGCATGAGGGGGCCCGTGCCGCCTGCCGTCACAGCCCCCCTCCCACATGCCCGGTGGCACCGCTAGCAGCCGCTATGGCTGCTACAGCGGTAGCGACGCCACATTCAATAGTATCTGCGTCCTTAGGACGCAGATATTATTGAATGATATGGCAGACCAGGAAGGTATCTCCCTACTCTGCCATTTACTAAGCTACAGGCCACATTCATCAGGCGCAGGCAGGGCCGGCGTTGGGGAGAGCAAACTGGGTAATTGCCAGGGCCCCCATCCAATAAGGGACCCCTGCTCACGGCTGCTACAGGACCCGAGTCGCCCGGCCACTAACATTTATGTGCCGGACGGCACGGGCCCCCTCATGCCGGTGGCGTCACTAGCACTGCAGGGGGCCCGGTGCTAGCGACAGCCACATTCTCTTGTATCTGCGTCCTCAGGATGCAGATATGAATGAATACTGCAGCATACCTCCCAACTTTCAAGTATCACAAACAGGGACAACAGATGCGGCGCACGCAGCACGTCGCTGCAAATTTTTTTTCATTTAAGCCACACCTCTAATCCCACCCAATCCCCACCCATACACATCCTAGCTGCCCTTATATAGTATAATGCCCCCGTAGTTGGCCCTAGTGCCAGTGCCCTTGTAGATGGTGACACAGTGCCCATGTAGATAGCACCACAGTGTCCCCTGTAGATAGTGCCCCTATATAGTGTCACCGTGTCCATGTAGACACCCCTATATAGTACCACACCCTCCTTGAAGATATTGCAGCCACCCCTGTAGATAGCGCCATTGGGACCCTCTAGTAGTGGAATCCCCAGCCAGAGCATAGGCCGGGGATTTCGCTCCTAGAGGGAAGCCCTGATGTCACTGTCCATATATGGACAGTGACCTCAGGGGTTGACTCTAGGAGTGGAATCCCCGGCCATATCATCAGCAATGGGCATTTCGCTCAAGGAGTAGCCACTGACATCATTGTCCATATATGGACAGTGACGTCAAGAGCTTCCCCGAGCACAGCGCTTAAAGTAGCGCTGTGCCCGCGGAGTCCTCGGCGAGAAGAGGAGCTCCCTCTGCTCCTCCGCTCTGAACTAATTCTATGGCAGGTTCCCTGCTTCAGAATTGGGTTCAACTGTATCTGAGTCCTGAGGACGCAGATACCGTTGACAGCGGGACATAAAACCGGCTGCCCGGGACAGCGAGACACTGCCCGGAATCCGGGGCTGTCTCGCTGTATCCGGGTCAGTTGGGAGGTATGTACTATAGGCTGCAGCCACGTTAGGCCTGAGTGGGAAAACTCCCTGCGCAGGCCAGTGTCATGACGTCACTGCATCACACTGGCCTTAGCAAGCGTCCCGCTCCGTGGGAACAGGGCAAGGTAAGTACAATATTTTTTTTTTGGGGGGGGGACTGTGTGGCAATACACAGGGGGAAATTGCTGTGTGGCACTATATACAAGGGAGGGGTGCTGTGTGGCACTATATAAAAGGGGAGGGCTGGGTGGCAATATATGAAAGGGGGGAGCTGTATGGCACTATATACAAGGGGGGCTGTGTGGCACTATATACAAGGGGAGGACTGCATGCCACTATATACAATGGGGGGCTTTGTGGCACTTTATACAAGGGGAGGGCTGTGTGGCACTATATACAAGCAGGGCCGCCATCAGGAATTTCAGGGCCCCCTACAGCTAAATTTTCTGGGCCCCCCTACCGTGGCACCGCCTGTTAACGGTACTCCGTCCAGCACCATATCATGGTACCCAGGGCCGCCATCAGGGGGGGTATTATGGGTACTGATGTGAGAGGCCCGGCCAAACCTAATTGAAAGGGGGGCCCGGCAACTGCCGCGACTTGCCTTTGGTAGAAAAAAAAAACAGGCCCCTGCAATGGGGCTTGTTTTTTTCACCAAAAGAATGTCGTGAGCTGCGGGCCCCCCTTTCAATTAGGTTTGGCCGGGCCTCTCACATCAGTACCCATAATACCCCCCTGATGGCGGCCCTGGGTAGCATGGGGGTCGTCATGGGGGCCGTCAAACACTGCCGCCCGTGCGACCGATCGCGCGCACCCGCAAACTCCCGCGCATGCGCACCCGCGAACTGCGCACCGAATTTTGAGGCAGATTTTGACCTGCCCACACTATCTTGCCGCGTTTTTTGCTGCGTTTTTTGCCCGCTGCGATTGAGGACAGCAGACAAACGCAGCAAAAAATTCATTTTCTGCCTCCCATTGATTTCGATGGCAGGTCAGAGGCGGAACCGCGGCAAGAAAGGACGTGCTGCTTTTTCTTTTTTCCGCGACTGGCTCCCATTGATTTCAGATTAAATCAATGGGAGGCGGTTTTGGAAGTTTTTTGGTGCTGATTCTGACGCAGTGTCCGAGTCAATATCAAGGCCCAAAAACTCTGTGAACTGGGCCTTATTGTTAGGGCTTATTCAGACGAACGTGTAATACATCCGAGCAACGTGCGTGATTTTCACGCGCCTCGCACGGACCTATGTTACTCTATGGGGCCGTGCCGACTGTCAGTGATTTTCACGCAGCGTGTGTCCGTGTGTCCGCTGCGTAAAACTCACGACATGTCCGATATTTGTGCATTGTTCGCGCATCACGCACCCATTGAAGTCAATGGGTGCGTGAAAATCACGCCCAGCACTTCCGCAGCCGTATAAACTATGAATGAAAACAGAAAAGCACCACGAGCTACAAACATACAAACAGAGTGTCATAATGATGGCGGCTGCGCGAAAATCACGCAGCCACGCATCATACGCTGCTGACACACGGAGCTGTTATGGACCTTTTGCATGCGCAAAACGCCACGCAAAAAGCACACGCTCGTGTAAATCCGGCCTTAGGGTAGGAACACACTAGGTATGAACGCTGCGGATTTTATGCAACACATTTTATTGTGGAAAATCCGCAGCGTATCACAGTCGCAGCAGAGTGAAAATCACTGACAGTCCGCACGGCCCCATAGAGTAACATAGGTCCGTGCGAGGCGCGTGAAAATCACGCACGTTGCACGGATGTATTACACGTTCGTCTGAATAAGCCCTAACAATAAGGCCCAGTTCAGAGTTTTTGGGCCTTGATATGGACTCGGACACTGCGTCAGAATCAGCACCAAAAAACTTCCAAAACCGCCTCCCATTGATTTAATCTGAAATCAATGGGAGCCAGTCGCGGGAAAAATAAAAAGCAGCACGTCCTTTCTTGCCGCGGTTCCGCCTCTGACCTCCCATCGAAATCAATGGGAGGCAGAAAATGCATTTTTCGCTGCGTTTTTTGTCTGCTGTCCTCAATCGCAGCGGGCAAAAAACGCAGCAAAAAACGCGGCAAGATAGTGTGGGCAGGTCAAAATCTGCCTCAAAATTCTTTAAGGAATTTTGAGGCAGATTTTTTCGGCCTGCAAAATACTCTGTGTGAACAGGGCCATACATAAACAGCACTTTGAGACACTTTACTCACCGTGTCAGAAGAGCTGCTCCCACTCCAGTCCTCTTCAGGCGATGTCTTCGGTCCAGATGTCGTCCTTGACCTCCAGGCTCCAGAAAATGGCGGGGATCGTAGAACTCCTGCCGCCGCGCAACAACTAGACTCCTCCCCCTCTCCTTACGCAGCTACGCTCTGGAGAAGGAGGACGAGGCGGAGTCGGACGAGGAGGACGACGAGGAGGCGGAGTCGGACGAGGAGGCGGAGGACTAGGAGGCGGAGTCGGAGGCGGGCCAGCAGGTAAGTAAACTGTGCGCCGCTGTCCCTGTGTGGCTGTCCTTCCCCGTAGATCGGACTTGTGTTGCGGGCGCACCGCCTCCCTCTCAGCGGCGCGCCTGGTCGTTCGCGCGTGGCCGCGGTCATGCGCGCGCGGGTGCGAGCTTGCGGTCGTTCACGCGCTCGCGCAAGCGGTGTTTCGCGGCGGTGATGAGAGGGGGGCCCGCAGCTCACGGCGGTGTTTGACGAGAGGGGGGCCCGCAGCTCACGACATTGTTTTGGTGAAAAGAACAGGCCCCATTGCAGGGGCCTGTTTTTTTCTACCAAAGGCAAGTCGCGGCAGTTGCCGGGCCCCCCTTTCAATTAAGTTTGGCCGTGCCCCCTACACTAGTACCCCTAATACCCCCATGATGGCGGCCCTGTGTAGCGCGAATCACGCGCGTCACCCGGAAGTGCTTCCGTGTGCCGTGCACGATTTGCACGCACCCAATGACTTCAATGGGTGTGTGCTGCGCGAAACACGGGCAAGTATAGGACATGTCGTGGGTTTTACACAGCGCACACACGCTACGTGAAATTCACTGACAGTCTGAGCGGCCCCATTCACTAACATAAGTCCGTGCGACGTAATAAGTATCACGGACGTATAACCCGTTCGTGTGAATAATATTGTCATTTGTAGTGAATTTTCGGTGCACAATCCGCACCAAAAATAGGAGGCAAGTAAGTGGCTTATTCAGATGTCCATGTTCGGTCTGTGATATAAGGACCGTGTATCGGCCATATTTCCCGGACCGACCACAGTTCAGGGAGCGGGGTTTCTAGCATCACAGTCATCTATGATCATAGTCCCTCCCTTCCCGTGGGAACACTGTCCCTGGTCCCGTACTGAAAGCATCATTACAGTATGGGACAGTATTCCCGCAGAGAGGCAGGGACTCCCAGCAACACTGATAACTATGATGCTAGGAGTCCGGCACCATGAATTGTGGTCAGCCTGTGAGATACAGCCGATACACGCTCCGTATGTCACGGACCGAATGCGGCCGTCTGAATAAGGCCTTAGTCTAGTTACACAGTGCGGTGAAATCCCATTTTTTTGCCACAATTTTTGCAAAAAAACGTGACTTGACCGCACTGTGAGAATATAGCCTAACAGCACTTTTCATGTTTTGTATCTTTTTTTTATGCAATTTTCGTAATTGCGGCACAAATCACGCGGTTTTGCCGCGATTTTTATATAATCGCGGCAAAACTGCGCCATTTTTGCCGCGATTACGAAAATCACGGCAAAAAAGCGCTAGGAAAATGAAAAAATACCAAAAAACTTTTTAACCAACATTATACAATCTACAAATGGGGTCAGGGGGATGGGAATCAGAATGGATAGGGGAACATACTCACCAGCCTGCAGGTCCGGTCGGCAGTGTAGAGGAGCTGGGGGGCGGGATCTCCACACGCAGCTTCAGCACATGCTGCATCTTCCCCTCCAGTGAAGCAACAACAGGTATGCAGGGGCTGCCGCGAGTGTTGCTAGGGGAGTGTCGCTAGGGGGGTGTCGCTAGGGGGGTGCCGCGGGCGTTGCGAGGGGGGCCCGTGAGCGTTGCGAGGGGGGGCCCGTGAGCGTTGCGAGGGGGGGGGCAACAGTCCGAGGGGGGGGGGGGGCGACGGCAGCCCGGCGGGCCCCTTTTACTTAATCCATGTGGCCGGGCCCCTGACGGGAGTACCAGTAATACCCCCCTGATGGCGGCCCTGTATACAAGGGGGGCTGTGTGGCACTATCTACCAGGGGGGCTGTATGGCACTATTTACAAGGGGGAGGGCTGTGTGGCACTATCTACAGGGGGCTGTGTGTGGCGCAATCTCCCAAGTCAGTTGGGAGGCATGTACCATAGGCTGCAGCCACGTTAGGCCTGAGTGGGAAAATTCCCTGTGCAGGCCAGTGTGATGACATCACTGTATCACACTGGCCTTAGCAAGCGTCCCGCTCCGTGGGAACAGGGCAAGGTAAGTGCAATATTATTTTTTTTTGGGGGGGGGGGACTGTGTGGCAATATACAGGGGGAAATTGCTGTGTGGCTGTTAGGGATCTGCCAGGTACTACGTCTAGGTATACTCCTGGGATTAATCAATCCACACCTGAGGCCAGACCTGTTCGACTGACACCGGCTCCCACCAACCAGGGTGGCAGGCTTAGGAGTGGGAGAGCCTATCGCGGCCTGGTCTGTCGGAGTTAGCTCCGCCCCCTGTCCTTTATTACCTGCCTTGTTCTCCTCCTCAGTGCATGTAATTCTTCTGGATTCCTGGCCCCACTGCTGCTTGCTCCAGCCTGCTTCTGCCGTGCTTCTGCCTTGCTGCAGTTCCGCTTAACCTGCTTTGCTTTGCCTCTGGCTTGCTTCCTCCTCCGTGCTCACTTGGGTATACTCCACTTCATCCTGGTCCGGACTACTCATTCACCGCTCCGTTTCCTCGCGGCGTTCCGTGGGCTACTGCCCCTTCCCTTGTGTGTTCCCTGTTTGTTCTCCCGTGCACTTAGACAGCGTAGGGACCGCCGCCCAGTTGTACCCCGTCGCCTAGGGCGGGTCGTTGCAAGTAGGCAGGGACAGGGCGGTGGGTAGATTAGGGCTCACTTTCCCTTCACCTCCTTCCTGCCATTACAGTGGCACTATACACAAGGGAGGGGTGCTGTGTGGCACTATGTACAAGGGGAAGGCTGGGTGGCAGTATATAAAAGGGGGGAGCTGTGTGGCACTATATACAAGGGGGGCTGTGTGGCACTATATACAAGGGGAGGACTGCGTGCCACTATATACAATGGGGGCTGTGTGGCACTTTATACAAGGGGAGGGCTGTGTGGCACTATATACAAGGGGGGCCGTGTGGCACTATACATAAGGGGTGCTGTGTGGCACTATCTACCATGGGGGGCTGTATGGCATTATTTACAAGGGGGAGGGCTGTGTGGCACTATCTACAGGGGGCTGTGTGTGGCACAATCTACAGGGGGCTGTGTGGCACTATATACAAGGGAGTGGGGCTGTGTGGCACAATATACAAGGGAGTGGGGCTGTGTGGCACAATATACAAGGGAGGGGGGCTGTGTGGCACTATATACAGGGGGATCTGTATGTAGCTACAAGTGGGGTGTGACACTGTCTACAGGGGGGCTGTATGGCACAATCTAGTGGGGGGCACTATCTATAAGGGGGGCTGCGTGTGGCACCTAGGGAGGGCAGTCAAAAGTTTGCTTTGGGGCCCTGTCTTTCCTAGTTACGCCCTTGAGTATAATCATAGGAATTAAACATTAAAAACCCTTGACTGAGAGGAAAAAGAACAAAAAACAAAACAAAACACAATTGAAATAAAATATCACACGACTTCATATAATGATCACTGTTGGGGCCCCCTGATCAAAAGAATTGTGGTCCCAAACCCCCGGATCATCTTCACTGGGCACCCGTGCAGTGAGGAAGAGCTTGAACGGAGCGGCGATCGACCATGTGGCCGAGCGCTGTACTCGGCTATTTCCATCATTCCTATAGACCATAAATAGAGCGGCAGCACGTATGATCGACCACCGCTCGATTAAATGGGGGTACGGGATCCCCGTTCTTGCAATCGGTTGGGGTCCCAGCAGTGGGGCCCCCAGTGATCAGAAAATTATCACCTATAGTGTAGATCGATGATAATTCATTATTCTGGTACAACTTTTTTAAAGCAGTGATCTGGTGACGTCTTAATTAAAGGGGTTCTCCAGGACTGTAATACTAATGGCTTATCCTTAGTATAAATTATCAATATCTGATCGATTGGTCTGACGACTGGCAACAAACGCCATTTAGCTTAATGAAGAGATTACAGCTTTTTTATTCAGCTGATTTGCACGGGTACCAGGAGTTAGACACCCAGATCAGATATTGATGGCTTATTGTAAGGATAAGTCATCATTATTACAGTTCAGAAAAACCCCTTTAAATCATGGGGTTTCCTGTGTAATTCCCCGACAAGCGGAGTCCTCCATAGGGCCCGTTTTCAAGACTAATTGGGGACTGAATGGGAGGAGATCCATGTAGATGAGAGGATAGATAGAGATAGATAGATAGATAGATAGATAGATAGATAGATAGATAGATAGATAGATAGATAGATAGATAGATAGAAATATAACAAAAAAGAATAGTAGTGATCACCCACCCCAAATACAAATAATTAAAAAAATAGGATGTAACATGCAAATGCAGACAAAAACTATACATACCAATAAATGGATACATTAGAAGATAATACAAGAGGAAAACTAACCATGCTGACCCATAAGGTGCTATAGTAATTTGATAAGCGTCCACCCCTGGGACGCTTATCAAATTACAATGTAGATTATTTTATAATAATGATTAAATTATAATAATAGATTATTCACCCAGGGTAAAGGACGTGGACCTCCTTCCGTTTGTTACCTTATAATGTAGTAGATGTTACCTGCAGTCCTATGTAACATCTCAGATAACACAGCGATAACTCTCTGAGTACAGATAATGTATTAGGGTTACCTGCAGTCCTATGTCACACCACAGATAACACAGTGATAACTCTCTGAGTACAGATAATGTAGTAGATGTTACCTGCAGTCCTATGTAACACCACAATTAACACAGTGATAACTCTCTCAGTACAGATAATGTAGTAGATGTTACCTGCAGTCCTATGTAACACCGCAGATAACACAGTGATATCTCTGAGTACAGATAATGTAGTAGTGTTACCTACAGTCCTATGCAACATCACAGGCTTCTTGCAGGTTGGGCTGTGGGCGGAGCGAACTGTGCCACGGACATCACGTCTTTGACAAATATATATATGATACCAACATTGATAAGGATCTGCCAGGCACAGCTTCTGTATCCACGCCCATAGTTAATCAGTCTGCACCTGCTTCTATGTCTGTGAGACTGACTCCATCTTCCACCACTCAGGATGGCAGGCTTAGGAGTGGGAGAGCCTATCACAGTCTGGCCAGACGGAGCTAGCTCCCGCCCTCTGTCTATTTATACCTGCCTTTCCTGTTCCTCCTTGATTGTGATTCTTCTCTGTTGGTTTCCCGGCCCTGCTGCAGCTTCTTGAACTACTTGTCCCTGCTTCGTATTTACCCTGGCTTACTGACTACTCTTCTGCTCTGCGTTTTGTACCTCGTACACTCCTGGTTTGACTCGGCTTGTTCACTTCTCTTCTGCTCTGCGTTTGGCACCTCGTACTCTCCTGGTTTTACTCGGCTCGTTTACTTCTCTTGTTGCTCACGGTGTTGCCGTGGGCAACTGCCCCGTTTCCCTTTGTTCTGTGTTTCCTTGTCTGGTTGTCTGTCGTGCACTTACTGAGTGTAGGGACCGTCGCCCAGTTGTACCCCGTCGCCTAGGGCGGGTCGTTGCAAGTAGGCAGGGACTGAGTGGCGGGTAGATTAGGGCTCACTTGTCTGTTTCCCTATCCCTGTCATTACAACCATACTGTGTCCAAATATATAAATAATACCATTATACTGTGTCCAAATATATAACTAATACCACCATAGTGTGTCCAAATATATAGAAAATACCACCATACTGTGTCCAAATATATAAATAATACCACCATACTGTGTCCAAATATATAGAAAATACCACCATACTGTGTCCAAAGATATAGAAAATACCACCATACTGTGTCAAAATATATAGAAAATACCACCATACTGTGTCCAAAAATATAGAAAATACCACCATACTGTGTCCAAATATATATATATAATAACATTATACTGTGTCCAAATATATAACTAATACCACCATACTGTGACCAAATATATAAATAATACCATCATACTGTGTGTCACGGTGCGGGGTGTGGACCCACTGGGCCGTACCGCGTAGCGGGGATGGCAGCTGGCCAAACCGGAAAGTACACCGTTCAATGGTTCAGCGAGAGTACCTGAGGCAATCGTAGGCAGTGGCGAGGCGGACACGTCCAGAACCAGGCGGTGGGAAGTCATTCGGTGAGGCGTAGCAGGGTAGCGTAGACTGTAGCACAGCACGGTAGGTAGCACAGCACGGCAATAGCACGAGTAGCAAGGAAACAGGATACGGGATACGGAATACAGGAGCAAGGTACACTGGGAGGCTGGAAGACACTGGGAGACCATAAGCAAGACGAACAACGGGAAAACTAACAACGCTCTGGCAAAGGGCAAGAGGGCAGAGCCCTTTTTATAGCCCAGGGCATCCTGGGCCAGATTACAGTTTTTACAAAAACGCGCGCACTGGCCCTTTAAGGCCGTGCACGCGCGGGCGCGTGCACCTGCCGGAGACACTCGGAATCCGGAAGAGAGTGCCGGCGCCTGACTGGGGGACGATGCTGCAGGCAGGTAAGCTGTCCATGGCCACGGCCGTCGGGGTTAACGACCGATCGACGGGCCGTGGCCATAGACGTTACAGTATCCCCCCTCTTACGCCCCCTTTTCTTGGGACCAGAGCGAGAGAGAAGCTTCCTCACAAGAACAGGGGCATTGATGTTCTCCTCTGGCTCCCAAGACCTCTCTTCTGGGCCGAACCCCCTCCAGTCCACCAAATAAAATGTCCTTCCTCCCACCTTCTTGGTAGCCAGAATCTCCTTTACCTCGAAAGTCCCAGATGGGCCGGCAGGAACCACTGTGGGACTAGGAGTCCTGGAGTAGCGGTTCAGGACCACCGGTTTTAGCAGGGAGACTTGAAAGGAGTTAGGAATCCTGAGAGTGAGGGGGAGCCGCAGCTTGTAGGATACCGGGTTAATTTGTAGCAGGACTTCAAAGGGACCAAGGAACCTCGGGGCAAATTTGCATGACGGCACCTTCAGCCGGATATTCCTAGAGGACAGCCAGACTTTAGTCCCTGGAAGGAACTGCGGAGGCGCCCGTCTTCTTGTGTCTGCCTTTCTCTTCATGCGGTCCACCGCCAAGAGGATAGAAGATCGGGTCTGTTGCCATATCTGTAGAAAGTCCCTGAAGGTGGAGTCGGCTGCAGGCACCTGGGACATTGTAGAAACAGGAAGAGGTATACGAGGATGTTGGCCGTAGACGATGAAAAATGGACTGGATGTGGTCGACTCACTGGTGTGGTTGTTATAGGAGAACTCTGCCCACGGGAGCAACAGCACCCAATCATCATGGCGCCTGGACACAAAGTGACGTAGGTAGTTCTCCATAATCTGGTTAACTCTCTCGACTTGCCCGTTGGACTGGGGATGATAGGCCGAAGAGAAGTCCAATTTCACACCAAGGAGCCCGCAGAGTGCTCTCCAAAACTTCGAGGTAAACTGGACACCTCTGTCCGAGACAATATGCAGGGGCAATCCGTGCAGACGGAAGATGTGCTGTATGAAAAGGTCAGCCAACCGCGTAGCAGACGGCAGAGCGGTCAACGGGATGAAGTGAGCCATCTTGGAAAATCGATCCACCACCACCCAGATCACACTGCAACTCGCAGAAGGGGGAAGATCCGTGACGAAGTCCATAGCGACATGTTGCCACGGGGCAACGGGCACAGGCAGTGGTTGGACCAGGCCCGCAGGTCTGGAGTGAGCAACTTTATTTGCTGCACAGACTGTTCAAGAGGAGACAAAGTCCATGACATCTTTGGGCAGCGTGGGCCACCAGAACTGACGGGTGATTAAATCTTGGGTCTTACGAGCACCCGCGTGACCTGCCAGCTTAGAGCTATGAACCCAGCGAAGAATTCTTCCTCGGTCAACCAGACGCACAAAAGTCCTACCCGGAGGAATGTCTCTGACTTGCAGGGGATTCACAGAGAAGATACAGGATGGGTCAATGATATTCTGTGGAGATTCCATGGCGTCCTCGGTTTCGAAAGATCTAGACAAGGCATCGGCCCTCACATTCTTGTCGGCGGGACGGTAGTGGAGTTCGAACCGGAACCGAGCAAAGAACAACGACCACCTGGCTTGACGAGGATTCAACCGCTGGGCCGTCTGTAGGTAGGTCAAATTCTTGTGATCCGTGAAGATCAGGATAGGGTGAACCGCGCCTTCCAGTAGGTGTCTCCACTCCTGCAGAGCCAGTTTGATGGCCAGTAACTCCCGGTCCCCAATCGAGTAGTTACGCTCTGCGGGAGAAAACAGCTTGGAATAGTAGCCGCATACCACGGCCTTGCCTTTCGGTCTTTTCTGGAACAACAGTGCACCAGCACCCACCGAGGAGGCGTCCACCTCTAACGAAAACTGTAAGGATACGTCCGGATGGTGCAGAATGGAGGCAGATGTGAAGGCTTTCTTTAAGGATTCAAATGCGGCTTCAGCCTCCGGAGTCCACATCTTGGCATTCATACCTTTCTTAGTGAGGGTGGAGATAGGTGCTGTCAAAGATGAGAAGTTGGGGATGAAGAGTCGGTAGAAGTTGGCGAATCCTAGAAAGCGTTGGATGGCCCTTAAGCCTTGGGGGCGTGGCCACTCCAGGACGGCCTTTACCTTCTGGGGATCCATCTTGAGACCCTGATCTATAGCCCAGGAAGGATAGAGACTTCTTCTCGAACACACACTTCTCCAATTTGGCGTAAAGTCGATTCTCTCTTAGACGGAGCAACACCTGACGGACATGACTTTGATGAGTTACTGGGTCTGGGGAAAAAATCAGAATGTCATCGAGATACACCACAACACAAACATACAGGAGATCACGAAAAATGTCATTGACAAATTCTTGGAATACTGCGGGAGCGTTACATAGGCCGAAGGGCATGACTAAGTATTCGTAATGCCCATCACGAGTATTAAAGGCAGTCTTCCACTCGTCACCTCGACGAATCCGGATCAGATTATAGGCCCCCCCGCAGGTCCAGTTTAGAAAAAAAATTTGCCCCCCGTATGCGATCAAACAGTTCAGAAATTAAAGGCAGAGGATACCTGTTCTTCACCGTGATCTGGTTTAGGCCTCGGTAGTCGATGCAAGGTCGTAATGATCCATCTTTTTTTTTAACAAAGAAGAACCCTGCTCCGGCCGGGGATTAAGATTTACGAATGAAACCCCTCTCCAGGTTCTCCTTGATGTAAGCCGACATGGACTGGGTCTCTGGCAAGGAGAGAGGATACACTCTACCACGAGGAGGAGACGATTCCGGAACCAGGTCGATTGGGCAGTCATATGCCCGGTGTGGCGGCAAGGTCTCGGCCTCCTTTTTATTGAAGACATCACCGAACATGGAGAAACAGAGGGGCAAACCTGCCAACGACTGAAGAGGAGTGGGCTGTGGCGACTGGATGTGACTCAGACAGCGGTCAAGACACTTCGGGCCCCACTGGAGAACCTCTCCAGAGTTCCAATCCAGGATGGGGGCGTGCAGACGAAGCCAAGGCAACCCCAGCAGCACGGGGTTGACGGCCTTGGACAGGACGAACAGAGAGATGATCTCAGCATGAAGGGCTCCCACTTGGAGTTTCAACGGCTTGGTTATGGACACAACTGGGTCTGGTAATGGCAGTCCATCCACGAGGCAACGATCAACGGCCTTTCAAGCGGGATAGTGGGCAACTGTAGGAGATCCACAAGATCCTGGCAGATGAAGTTGGCTGCAGAGCCGGAGTCCAGATATGCGGAGACCTGATGAGACCTCTCGCCAGCAATGATGGTTACACGGATAAATAGTTTGGAGGAGAGTTCTTGCTTCAATGTGTTGACGCCCAGGGTTGTCTCTCCAACCAAGCCTAGGCGCTGGGGTTTTTTGGCTTGTGAGGGCACAGACGCACGACGTGGCCAGCGAGGCCGCAATATAAGCACAGTCCAGAGGTGCGCCTGCGTTGTTTCTCCTGGACCGATAATTTTAGTCGGTCAACTTGCATCGGAACCTCGGGCAAAGCGATAGAAGCAGGCAAGAGGGGTTGCTGAAAGTTGGGCGCCAGTCTAGGGCGCCAGCGCTCCTGACGAACCTCATGGGATCTCTCCCTCAGCCTTTTGTCAACCCGTGTGGCAAACAAAATCAAGTCGTCCAACGCGGGAGGCAGGTCTCGAGCAGCCAGTTCGTCCTTGATCTCGGGCGACAGGCCATGCCAATAGGATGCCACAAATGCCTCATTGTTCCAGGATAGCTCTCCTGCCAGAGTCCGGAACTGAATAGTATACTCGCCCACGGAGTTGTCCTCTTGGCGAAGGTTGAAGATGGCGGTGGCGGCTGATGAGACTCGCCCTGGCTCCTCAAAAATGGTTCGGAATATTCGTGCGAACTCCTGGAAGTCTCGGGTCTCGGATCCCTGACGTTCCCAGATAGGGTTAGCCCATGCCAGGGCCTTGCCGGTCAGGAGGGAGATGATAAATGTGATCTTGGCTCCATCTGACGGAAATGCAGGGTAAAATGAATGTGGCATTGGTTCAGGAACCCCCGACAAGCACTGGCGTCTCCATCGAACCGAGAGGGCAATGGCAGCGAGAACCGAGGGTCCGTACAGGAACTGCCAGGAGGAGCAACAGGAGGTTCGGCTTGAGGAACTTGCATAGAAGCAGGAATGGAGGCAACTAGCGTCCCTAGCTGCTTCGCCATAGAGTCCACGGCCACGAGGAGCTGGTCGTGCCTAGCTCGGAGATCCAGCAGATCCGCCTGCATGGCTTGGGAGGGTGACAAGCCCTTGAATTGGCCAGCGGGGTCCATGGCCAGAGCGTACTGTCACGGTGCGGGGTGTGGACCCACTGGGCCGTACCGCGTAGCGGGGATGGCAGCTGGCCAAACCGGAAAGTACACCGTTCAATGGTTCAGCGAGAGTACCTGAGGCAATCTTAGGCAGTGGTGAGGCGGACACGTCCAGAACCAGGCGGTGGGAAGTCGTTCGGTGAGGCGTAGCAGGGTAGCGTAGACTGTAGCACAGCACGGTAGGTAGCACAGCACGGCAATAGCACGAGTAGCACGGAAACAGGATACGGAATACAGGAGCAAGGTACACTGGGAGGATGGAAGACACTGGGAGACCATAAGCAAGACGAACAACGGGAAAACTAACAACGCTCTGGCAAAGGGCAAGAGGGCAGAGCCTTTTTTATATCCCAGGGCATCCTGGGCCAGATTACAGTTTTTACAAAAACGCGCGCACTGGCCCTTTAAGGCCGTGCACGCGCGGGCGCGCGCACCCACCGGAGACACTCGGAATCCGGAAGAGAGTGCCGGCGCCTGACTGGGGGACGACGCTGCAGGCAGGTAAGCTATCCATGGCCACGGCCGTCGGGGTAAACGACCGATCGACGGGCCGTGGCCATAGACGTTACACTGTGTCCGAATATATAGAAAATACCACCATACTGTGTCCAAATATATAGATAATACCACCATACTGTGTCCAAATATATAGATAATACCACCATACTGTGTCCAAATATATAAATAATACCACCATACTATGCCCAAATATATAAATAATACCATCATACTGTGTCCAAATATATAAATAATACCACCATACTGTGTCCAAATATATAAATACAGGAGATAGGGGGATAAAAAATTGAATATCCGAGGGCGCAGCTGTACTGAAAATTGCTTTTATTTGTACAACAACTACTAATGGTTGTTGTACAAATAAAAGCAATTTTCAGTACAGCTGCGCCCTCGGATATTCCATTTTTTATCCCCCTATCTCCTGGATCTACATAGTGGATTTTTATTAATCTTCGAACCGGAATTTGGGCTGCAACTGTCTAACCTAAGTATAACTTGGACACGCATCATGGGATGTTATGCTCCTAGCATAACAACATCAGGTCAGCATAACTGACCACTTTTTTCCATTTGTCCTCATATTTTACAGGCTCATGCACTATGTGCGCTTTGTTCCCTTTTTCCCTATAGCGTGATCAAATATATAAATAATACCATCATACTGTGTCCAAATATATAAATAATACCATCATACTGTGTCCAAATATATAAATAATGCCACCATACTGTGTCCAAATATATAGAAAATACCACCATACTGTGTCCAAATATAAAGAAAATACCATCATACTGTGTCCAAATATATAGATAATACCACCATACTGTGTCCAAATATATATATATATATATATATATATATATATATATATATATATAATACCATTATAGTGTGTCCAAATATATAACTAATACCACCATGCTGTGTCCAAATATATAAATAATACCATTATACTGTGTCCAAATATATAGAAAATATGACTGTACTGTGTCCAAATATATAGAAAATACCATCATACTGTGTCCAAATATATAAATAATGCCATCATACTGTGTCAAAATATATAGAAAATACCACCATACTGTGTCCAAATATATATATAATACCATTATACTGTGTCCAAATATATAAATAATACCACCATACTGTGTCCAAATATATAAATAATACCACCATACTGTGTCCAAATATATATATAATACCATTATACTGTGTCCACATATATAACTAATACCACCATACTGTGTCCAAATATATAAATAATACCACCATACTGTGTCCAAATATATATATATAATACCATTATACTGTGTCCACATATATAACTAATACCGCCATACTGTGTCCAAATATATAGAAAATGCCACCATACTGTGTCCAATTATATAGAAAATACCACCATACTGTGTCCAAATATATAGATAATACCACCATACTGTGTCAAAAAAAAATAATATATATATATATATATATAATACCATTATAGTGTGTCCAAATATATAACTAATACCACCATGCTGTGTCCAAATATATAAATAATACCATTATACTGTGTCCAAATATCTAAATAATACCATTATACTGTGTCCAAATATATAGAAAATATGACCGTACTGTGTCCAAATATATAGAAAATACCATCATACTGTGTCCAAATATATAAATAATACCACCATACTGTGTCCAAATATATATATATATATATATATATATATAATACCATTATAGTGTGTCCAAATATATAACTAATACCACCATGCTGTGTCCAAATATATAAATAATACCACCATACTGTGTCCAAATATATATATAATACCATCATACTGTGTCCAAATATATAAATAATACCACCATACTGTGTCCAAATATATAGAAAATACCACCATACTGTGTCCAAATATATAGAAAATACCACCATACTGTGTCCAAATATATAGAAAATACCACCATACTGTGTCCAAAAATATAGAAAATACCACCATACTGTGTCCAAATATATAGAAAATACCACCATACTGTGTCCAAATATATATATAATACCATCATACTGTGTCCAAATATATAAATAATACCACCATACTGTGTCCAAATATATATATAATACCATCATACTGTGTCCAAATATATAAATAATACCACCATACTGTGTCCAAAAATATAGAAAATACCACCATAATGTGTCCAAATATATAGAAAATACCACCATACTGTGTCCAAATATATATATAATACCACATACAGATGTAACTAAGTTTATCTTGACTGATACGTGTAACTCGCTGCATTGTGATATCACACAACAAAAGCCATTGGAAAAGTCATTGAAGAAGTCCAGTTAAAGTTTCCTGACACTGTGTACTTAATGCGTTAAAAGTCAAGATAAAGACGGCTACATCTGTACATTGCCTGAATATTTTATTTGAAAGTTTGTTTATATAGTTAGGAAAACTCCATTAAGTTTTCGACCCAGGAATAAGTTTCACATCAGAGTTTAAGAGCTCCACGCTGCAAATACCGCCATGAGATAGAGCACTGATGAATATACGTTTCTTTATACAGAACTGGAACGCTTTCTTTTCGTAACACCCCCCCCCCCTCCCTCCTACCTCCAGCGCTGTACGATGCGGCAAATGTCAACAATGTAACAACAATCAACATGTTACTAGGATCCAATGATACAACGTAACATAATGTAGAGGGGATTGTTGGGACAAGATAGGAAGGCTTTTGGGCATAAAATATTTAGGAAATGTGTCAACTAATGAATATGTATCTTGTAGCAGAGTTGGAAGTATTTGAGGCTGCTGTGAGTCTAAGGCTATGTTCACACAACTTATTTTCAGACTTTTTTCGGGCCGTAAATGCCCCAAAAAAACGGCTGAAATTAAAGGGGCTCCAAACATCTGCCCATTGATTTCAATGGGAAAAACAGAGTTCCGTTCCCAAAGGGCGTTTTTTACACGGCCGTTTTTAAAATCGGCGCGTAAAAAAATGCCCCGTAAAAAAGAAGTGCATGTCACTTCTTGAGCCATTTTTGGAGCCGTTGTTCATTGGGTCAATAGAAAAACAGCTCCAAAAACGGCTGTAAAAAACGCTTGATGCTTTAACCTCTTCCCGACATTTGACGTATCCATACGCCACAGTCGGGTAAGGGAAGTATGGAACGGGCTCACGAAGTGAACCCGCTCCATACGATGCCGGTGTCCGCTGTTTGTTACAGCCGACACTTCAGAGTAACGAGCGGCATCGCGCTCAAGCGCGATCCCGCTCGTTTAACTCGTTAAATGCTGCGATCAATACCGACCGCAGCATTTTAATCATTAGAAAGAGGGGGGCAACCCGCTCCAACAGCACATCGCGCCCCCCCGCAACGCAATCCTGGGGGGGCGATGGTTGCTTCGGCTGCCTGGGGGCCTAATGAAGGCCCCCAGGTCCGCCATCTTTGTGCACCTATTAAGCCTTGCCTCCGGCCTGTCATAATCACGACATACTGCAATACATTAGTATTGCAGTATATCGTGCAAGCGATGTAACGATCGCTGGTTCAAGTCCCCTAGGGGGACTAATAAAAAAAAGTAAAAATTAATTAAATAAAGTTTTGTTTATGTAAAAAAAAAAAAAAAAAAAAGTTAAAAAAAAAAATTCCCCATTTTCCCCCTAGAGCATAGTAAAAAAAATAAAAAAATAAACATAATTGGTATCGCCGCGTCCGTAAAAGTCTGAACTATTAGAATATATTATTATTTAACCCGTACGGTGAACGCTGTAAAAAAATTTAATAAAATTGTAAACGCCAGAATCTCTATTTATAGCCCAAAATTGTATTATTAAAAACTACAGCTTATCCCGCAAAAAATAAGCCCTCATACCACTTAATCGACGGAAAAGTAAAAAAGTTATGGCTCTTGTAAAAAGTAACTTTTTACTTGTAAAAAGTAATACGCATGCTCGCAACCCAACGTCAAGGGTCCTCACCGTCTTGCGAGTCCCTACGCTAGAACTTTTCGTTCCCTACATAAGAGCAATACGCAGAAAAAAGTGGGACATAGATATACTCAAGACGGTGAGGACTCTTGACGTTGGGTTGCGAGCTTGCGTATTTTGGCCAAAGTAACAACCGATACCTGATGTTTTTCATGGATACGTTCACTGTATACACTTTTTTGAGGATGCAGCCAGGTCTTACAATGTTGGGAGAGTTTAGTGTGCCAGTGTCTGGCATGGCATGCAGGGCAGCCCGCCTGATCTAATAGTATGCGCTGTGATCCGGCAAGATACGCTGCACCTTGCAACTGGCACATTATTTGAAGCTTTGGTTGTGTGCAGTGATAACACTGAGCAGCCACCCCCATCAAGTCTAGTGGGAGTGGATATTACTAGTTAATGCACCTGAGCCCGCTCCCTCTGTAACATTTTTTTACTTATCTGCATCCTGTTGGGAACTGGTGTCTACCAACCCATTTAGTAAGTGCAGTATTTTTTTGTGGTTTTATAATGATTATGTGTCTGACTTCATAGCATCACGAGATATAATATACAGTTATTACAATGTCATTTACATGTAGCGTAACACTCCGCTAAGAATATATCATTTAGCTGCAGAGCTGATCCTGGTGTTACCGGGATTCTGCGGAGAATCCTGATAAATGACATCTAAGAATTCTATACAACACTCATCAAAATGACACAAATCAAACATGGACTCGTCCTTACACTAAACGCCCACATCACCGCCCACACATTCCTAGATAAAGGATACGAGTAAGACTCTGCTCTTTACCCGCGATGCGCAGCACAATATTTAGACAGCTTCACTTAATATTTCACGGGAGACGCCTGATATTTTATCTGATTATTATCCTGTTATTCTAAAAGGCAACAGATATATTCAATGAAAGGAAATTCTTGTCCACCTGATAAAGGTGCACAGATCAACATATTATAATAACCCCGGATGGAGACATTATAAGACTTTTATTGCAAAATCCAATTCCAGGTAATCATTCTGGAACCTTATATTAATACAGCATTATATAATTCACATTGTATTGTCTCTACATGACAGTATGTGAATAAGGAAGCTCTCTCTGCCTCTCTCACAGCAATTACTATTAGCATGCTCTGATACACATGTTAGAAACTCAACAACTTTCATCCAATTGATTGCATGTTGCCAAATGTTTGGTGGATAGCAGATACTGAAAGGACGTTGTAGTTTGTTTTCATTGTTTTCAGGAATTCCAATAATGCACTTTATAAACAAAAGTATGTAGACCCCCTGCTAAATATTGAGTTCAGGTGTTTGAGCCACGCCCATTGCTAACAGCTGAATATAATCAAGCACACAGCCATGTAATCTCCAAATCTCCATAGACAAACATTTCTAGTAGTATGGGTCATACTGAAAAAATTATGACATTTTTTATTTGCCCCAGTCACCTGTAAGTGTTATTATTATCTGCTAGATCTGCCCAGTCACCTGTAAGTGTTGTTATTATTATCTGCTAGATCTGCCCCAGTCACCTGTAAGGGGGGATTTACACGTGCGTGTGCATTTTGCGCACGCAAAAAACGTGGCCTTTTGCGTGCGTAAAAGGCACTTAACAGCTCCGTGTGGCATCACATAGGATGTGCGGCTGCGTGATTTTCGCGCAGCCGCCATCATTATTACACTCCATTTGGATGTTTGTAAACAGAAAAGCACGTGGTGCTTTTCTGTTTTCATTCATACTTTTGACTGCTGTTGCGCGAATCACGCGCGTCCCACGGAAGTGCTTCCGTGTGGTTCGCGTGATTTTCACGCACCCATTGACTTCAATGGGTGCATGATGCGCGAAAAACGCAGAAATATTGGACATGTCGTGAGTTTTACGCAGCGGACACACGCTGAGCAAAAATCACTGACAGTCTGCACTGCCCCATAGACTAATATAGGTTCGTGCGAGGTGCGTGAAAAACACGCGCGTTGCACGGACGTATATCACGTTCGTGTAAATCCGCCCTGAGTGTTATTATTATCTGCTAGATCTGCCCTGGTCACCTGTAAGGAAAGTATGTGCACACGGCCTATTTTTGGACGTTTTTCGGGTCGTAAATGCCCGAAAAATGGTCGAAAGATCGGAAGCAGAACACCTCCAAACATCTCGTTCCAATGGGAAAAACGGCGTTCTGTTCCGACGGCCGTTTTTTTACGAGGCCGTTTTGAGAAAATGGCCGCGTAAGAATCATTTGAAAAAGGGCCGCAAAAAAGAAGTGCAGGTCACTTCTTGGGACGTTTTTGGAGCTGTTTTTCATTGACTCTATTGAAAAAAGCTCCAAAAACGTCCGTAAAAAACGCAGCGAAAAACGCAGCAAAAATCGCAAGTGGCTTAAAAAAGTCTGAAAATCAGGAGCTGTTTTCCCTTGAGAATAGCTCCGTATTTTCAGACGTTTTTGACTCAGCGTATGAACATACCCTAAGGTTATATTCACACGCTTAACAAAAAACGTCTGAAAATACGGAGCTGTTTTCAGAGAAAACAGCCTGTGATTTTCAGGCGTTTTTTGAGGCGTTTTTCATAGTGTTCAATGGAAAATCAGCTCCAAAAAACGCCTCCAGAAGTGACATGCCCTTCTTTTTACGGAGCGTCTTTTTACGCTACGTTTTTTAAAACAGAGGCGTAAAAAGACGCCCCGTATGAACTAAATGCTGTTTTTCCCATTGATTTCAATGGGCAGATGTTTGTAGACGTTCAGCTTCAATTTTTTTCAGGCTTTTTTTAGGCTTTTCAGGCGTTTTTTGAGGCGTAAATGTTCTGAAATATGCCTGAAAACACTGCGTGTGAACATACCCTCAGGCCGGATTTACACGAGCGTGTGCGTTTTTCGCGCGCAAAAAATGCGACGTTTTTCGTGCTCAAATGGTACTTAAAAGCTCGATGTGTCATCACCATATGATGCGCGGCTGCGTGATTTTCGCGCAGCCGCCATCATTATGACACTCTGTTTGTATGTTTGTAGCACGTGGTGTTTTTCTGTTTTCATTCATACGTTTTACTGCTGTTGCGCAAATCACGCGCGTCACACGGAAGTGCTTCCATGTGCTGCGCGTGATTTTCACGCACCCATTAACTTCAATGGGTGCGTGATGCGCGAACAACGCACAAATATAGGACATGTCGTGAGTTTTACGCAGCGGACATACACTGCATTAAACTCACGGACAGTCTGCACGGCCCCATAGACTAAAATAGGTCCGTGCCAGGCGCGTGAAAATCACGCGCGTTGCACGGACGTATTACACGTTCGTCTAAATAAGCCCTCAGTGTTATTATTATCTGCTAGATCTGCGTCGGTCACCTGTAAGTATTATTATCTGCTAGATCTGCCCTCGTCCCCTGTAAGCGTTATTATTATTATCTGCTAGATCTGCCCCGGTCACCTGTAAGTGTTATTATTATCTGCTAGATCTGCTCCGGTCACCTGTAAGTGTTATTATTATCTGCTAGATCTTCCACGTCACCTGTAAGTGTTATTATGTGCTAGATCTGTCCCGTCACCTGTAAATGTTATTATTATCTGCTAGATTTTCCTGGTCACCTGTAAGTGTTATTATTATTTGCTAGATCCGCCCTGTTACCTGTAAGTGTTATTATTATCTGCTAGATCTGCCCGTCACCTGTAAGTGTTATTATCTGCTAGATCTTCGCCCGTCACCAGTAAGTATTGTTATTATTATCTGCTAGATCTGCCCCAGTCACTTGTAAGTAATATTATAATCTGCTAGATCTGCGCCGGTCACTTGTAAGTGTTATTATTATCTGCTAGATCTGCCCCGCTCACCTGTAAGTGTTAATATTATCTGCTAGATCTGCCCTGGTCACCTGCAAGTGTTATTATTATCTAGATCTGCCTCAGTCACCTGTAAGTAATATTATTATCTGCTAGATATGCCCATTTTCTCTGATTTGAGCCACCTGACTAGTGACAAGCAGTCCTGACTATAACTAGAGAATCTTTCATGAGCACTGGTGGAGTTGTCTACTGGTGGAGTTTCCCATTGGAATTTTACCCAATGCTGTACATAGTTCGTCATCACTCACTTCAGTCCTTGCTGCTAGGAGCTCACAATCTAATTTCTCTATCTCGCACACAATATTTCATGTCAATCCAATCAACCTATGAGGATATTTTGAGAAGAAACCCACAGAGAACATACAAACAATGCAGATTTTATTCCTGGTTGGATTTGAACCCAGAGCTGCAGGGTAACAGTGCTAACCACTGAGCCGCACTGCCCCAATCTTTTTCCGAATTGTTGCGCCTCTATTTATCTTTAGAAAACCCCTGCGTTGAGATTTAAGCAGTAATTTATTTGTCTTTGTCATAAACGATTATAGGGCTATATAATCTCCTAAATCTTTTCCATCCTGGGTGGAGTTTAGTGGTCACGTGACTTTGTAATAACAAGAGGAGTGGAGCCTGACAACTATGTGCGCTGATGTGAGAAAATAAGTGTCACAGAGATTCCAGCCTCAAGCTGCTACGTTGTAGAAACCATACTGTAACAGTAAATCCAAAACCTTTACAATGTACATAGGAAGAGTTCATAGAACACCAGAGAAGAGCTGAGTTTTTCTTTTTCTCACTTTAATTTTCCTTTAAGGCTTTGAAAGGAAACCCTGAAGCATGACATAAGGGCAATTAATTCCTCCATAACACATCTCGGCACAAGGTCAAGGGTTAGTAACCCTATATAATCAAAGCCTTTATATCTCAGTATTTTCATTACTAAGGGAAATGCTCCGTCCCTCGACTCACATTGAAGCCGCTGGATTGTTTTCCGACGTTCCGTAGCCGCAGGGAAAGTTAGGACGATATTACCTGATAGTTTAGGAAGACTGAGAAAGAGATAGAAGAAAATATAGTAAATGGGACACTTAATCCTTATAAATAGATTATACTGATATTGCGGGTTGGTTTAGACAAGCAATATATTACTATCTTTGTGTTGCAAAAGCTGTGACCTTTACCGTAGAAAAAAAAAATGTCCTCTGTCATGTGGATAAAAATTACTCCCCACGTTTTATTAGTTATAAGATTCTGGGAAAGTTGTATGAAAACCAACATGGCTGCCCTTACATGTCTGACCATGCTCATCACCCACTAGGGGGTAGAGAAGTTGCCATTGCACTCAAGCCCTGGTACCTGAGAAAGCCCAACGTCCCTTTTGTCACAAGTTTGTAGGTGTGTAATATGACTTTAAGGACAATAATTACTGACACCGGGATTATATTCGTTTTGTCTTTACTGAACATGCAGAAAATATGACAACAGTCAAAAACTTGAGCTCTAGGCAAAATATAACTGGTGCTCGGTAAACAATACAGTCTCTGCTTTTATCCGGCACTTCAATATAACACAGTCTCTTATAATCCGTAATGATTAAAATATGTTCTCTTTATCCGGTGCCTTAGGATAATAAAGTCTCTTAGCTTCCAGGTTTAGTGTAATGTGATCTTTGAGGTCCGGCAATGTAATACAATGCACTCTCTGATGATCCGGCAGTTAATGGCTCTATGTTACCTTATGCTCAAAATGGCGTCTTCAGCTTCTTGCTCTAAACACTCTCTTCTTAACTTCAGCCGGATCTCCTTAACTTGGAACTCCAGTAAATGCGTGTCTGATACTTCACATTACTTATGCTCTGCTGCTGGCCAGAATGCTCTTTATCTTTTACAGTTATCTGAGTCACAATGTCTTCCTTACTTGCTACAGCTCTCTCAGTCCAGTCTCTGTCTCTTCCTGTCCAGCGCTTCTCAGACCTCTCTCCAGACACTTCCTCACTAGACCTCTCTTGTATATCACTCCACACACTAAACACTGTCGATGTACTAACCTCACAGCGCCCTCTAGTGGCCGGCCACAACCTCCCATTTCTCAATGCCATACAATCCTTTTGCTGGGTTACATCTTTTCCCCCAGGTTTATCAGTTGCCGTCCCGGCAACTTGCTGTGGCGTCACAAATCCTTCAAACCTAGAAGGAAGTCTTCTAAAATTGGATCGCTGAGAATGACGTACCTGTGACAACTCTTCTTCCACAGGAGTAACATTCTCTTCTTGTACTTCACTGGTACTTTCTTGTCTCTCTGGTACTTGAACCGGCGGACTCCACCAACCTTCATCTACGGGAACGGGTGTTGCAACAGGAGGATCTCTAGTGTTTGCTTCTGGTTCACGACTTATAAATGTGCAGGGTCTCAGCATATTTCTGTGTACGGTTTTCAAAGGGCCACTACTACCCTCCGGCTTGATCACAAATACAGGAATATATGGATTGGGCTGACGCACCACCTCATACGCCAAGGTTTCCCACTTCCATTGCAGCTTTCCTGCTCTTCTTGCACCCTGGTTTCGCACGATTACTCTATCACCCACTTGCAAAGGTAGTTCCTTCAATTTCTGATTTACTGTAAGATCATGAGGCCCCAGTCTCTGCGCCACTAAATTATACATTTCTTGTACCTTGCGTCGATGACCCCACATCCAGGTCTGCGGAATCCACTCTTCTTGTTCTTCCGGGATAGGCATCATTAAATTTAGGGGACATCGTCCATTTCTTCCGAACATTAACAGAAAAGGAGAATATCCAGTAGTGGCATGTACAGTGTTATTATAGATCCAGATTAATTCTGCAATGTAGTCAGGCCATCTCTCTTTTTTTTGTTTCTCCAGTGTTCGCAACAACTGCAATATGGTCCGATTCACCCTTTCACAGGCCCCGTTCCCTTGAGGGTGATACGGGGTCGTGCGGGTCTTTTTAATCTGGTACAATCTGCATAATTCTTCTATTACTCGCCCCTCAAAACAAGCTCCTTGATCAGAGTGAAGCTGTGAAGGACATCCATAGGGTAAGATGAAATGAGTCCACAATCCCTGTGCCGCAGATTCAGCCGTTTGATCTCTGGTAGGTACGGCCACTGTGAATTTGGTGAAGTGGTCTATCACAACCAATAAATATCTGTACCCTTGTAAAGACTCATCTACTGTCAAATAGTCCATCATGACCAACTGTAATGGATAATGCGTCTGTATATGCCCCACCGGAGCTTGTTGTTCAGCCGCTCTGGCCAGGGTGCAATTTCTACAGTTCTGACACACTTTCTGTGCCACTGCAAACAGCAAAGGATGATAGTAGAATTGTTGCATCCAACGGAAAGTCTTTTCAGGACCATAATGCCCCTTTTTCTCATGCATCCACTTAACCGTACTTTCTAACTCTCGCTCCGGCAACACAGCTTGCCAGACGGGTCCTTCCATGGTCGGTAGGAATACTCGGCGGTACAATATCCCTTGTTTTACTGCCAATCTATCTCGTTGGCGATATATTCTCTGTCCCACTCCAGACAATCGCAATCGCTCTCGTTGATTGGGTCGGTATCTCTCTAGCACCCATCTTCTTACAGTCCGAATTTGAATATCTTGCAACTGCTGTTTCTTCCATTCTTCAGCAGTCCATTGATCGATGGTTTCTCTTATGGGCTCCACAGTATGCACCGGAGCACTTTGAATATTCTCACCTGGCATCTGATCATGTACTTCATTGGCAAGGAAATTAGGAGTCTCTGTTTCCTCTAACTCCTCTTCAGTCAGTCCTTCAGGCAAATCTACTGGATTACGGGACAGGGCATCTGCATTCCCATTAGCTCGTCCTGGGCGGTACTTCACAGTAAATTTAAATTTGCTAAGTCGTGCTCGCCAACGTTGCTCCATAGCACCCAATTTGGCCGAGTCTAAATGAACCAATGGATTATTGTCAGTCCATAACACACACTCTGCGCCCAGCAAGATATCTGCAAATCGCTCGGTCACCGCCCATACGACTGCCAAAAGTTCCAACCGGAATGAGCTATAGTTGTCCGGATTCTTTTCCCCATCTCTCAGCGTCCGACTGGCATAAGCAATGACACGTTCCCGTCCATTCTGCACTTGAGAAAGAACAGCTCCTAATCCTTTTAAACTTCCATCGGTACACAAAACAAATGGTAGAGAGTAATCTGCATACGCCAAGACAGGAGCACCAGTTAGTCGTCTTTTTAACTCTTGGAAGGCTTGTTCAGCCTCTATTCCCCAAGTGATACTTCTCTTATGATCGACTCCCGGTTTGGTTCCATTCAGTAACACATATAGGGGAGCAGCCACCTTAGCAAAATTCTGTATGAACCGTCTGTAATATCCAATCAGTCCTAGGAAACTTCTAAGCTCTGTTACTGTCTTTGGTACCGGCCATTGTTGCACGGCTCGTACTTTGGCATCCATTGGTTGTACACCGTCTCTAGTAACCACGTGTCCCAGGTACTCAATTCTTTCTTTAAACAAGTGACATTTGCCCGGTTTTAGTTTTAGACCATGTTCTTCGATACGCGTAAGTACCACTTTCAATCTTTCCAAATGTTCTGTGAAAGTGGCTGAGAAGATAATGATGTCATCTAGGTAGATGAGCAAACATTCAAAGTTTAAATCTCCCAAACAAACTTCCATCAAGCGCTGAAATGTAGCTGGTGCATTGGTTAGACCGAACGGCATTCTCAAAAATTCGTATAACCCCATAGGGGTGATGAATGCAGTCTTTTCTCGATCTTCTTCTGCAACTGGTACTTGCCAGTACCCACTGGCCAAATCCAGGGTAGAGAAGTATTTGGCCTTACCCAAAGCCAGCAAAGAGTCTTCTATTCGTGGTAAAGGGTATGCATCTCTGACGGTGCAGGCATTCAATCGCCGGTAATCTACACAGAACCGCAAGCTTCCATCTTTCTTCTTTACTAATACTATGGGAGAAGCCCATGGACTTTTACTGGGTCGGATAACATGACTGTCTAGCATGCGTTTTAGCAACACTTTGGCTTCTTGATAAAAAGCGGGCGGAATGGTACGGTATCGTTCTCGTACCGGGTGAGCATTTCCCGTATGTATTTCATGTTCTAAAGTTGTTGTCAACCCAAAGTCTGCTTCATTCTTGGAAAAAGCCTTGGAGTGCTCTCCTAACACTCCCGCCACTTCATCTATTTGTCTGGTAGTCAAATCCGTTCCTTCTAAAGGTATTTGCTCCAGTAATCGCCTCCCAATGGTGTCATTAGCTTGAGTGGTGGCTCGACACACTGTAACCACAGCTACACTTTCACAAGGATAACTCACTTGCCAATCTGAACGGCTTTCCACTTGTTCCTCCCTCACCGGAAACACTTCAGCTACTAGTTCCCGGGGAAATAAGGTTACATTTTGTTTCGTGATATTAACCACTCGTAATAATACTTGTCCAGCCTGCACCTTGCATATCGACCGGGCCACGGCTACTCCTTCTTTCTGCAGAGCTGATTCAATTAACACAGTGGTGCCCTTTAACACTTTATTAGTACCCACTGGCAAGGGTAACAACATTTCATGGCCTGCTGGTACTTGTATACTTCGAGAGGCTGGTATCTTAACCAGTCCTACCCTTCCAGGCCAATTTAACAGTTCTCCATTAATGCGACAATGTTTTAAAGTGCGCTGTAAAGCCATTTGAGAAGGTCGTTGAGTGGGTATTTGTTTCCAGTATTTTGGGCCCAGCTCTTGTGACATTACTCCATCTAAGTCCCGCAATATATTCATTCCTAGAATCACGGGAATTTCAGAGTCCATAGCTTTTTCTACTATGATAACCCCCTTTTTGTTCAAATCACGATTCCATATTGAAATGTCCATTTGTATAACTCCCAGGATAGGGATAGGTAAACTATTAGCTGCCTTGAGTCTTATCCAAGTGTCACTCTTCTCACATAACAAGGAAGGGAAATAAGTTTCAAACACAACTTTATCCATAGTGGTCACTTGAGATCCAGTATCGATTAAACATGACAACTCAACGCCATTGAATTTTGCTACGACGACGGGACATTCCCCCACTATATCTGTAGCATCTAACGCAGGGCATGTATCCGTGGACTCCCCTGTAGTTTGCCCCTCAACTACAGGTCATTCTAGTTTAAATTCCTGCGATTGCTCTGATAGTGAGAACGCATGCAATTTCTAGCAATGTGTCCGGCTCGGCCACAATTATAGCAGATGGTAGGGTCTGGAGCATTCCTACCTTGATTCCTCCTATCTGCAAACGACTGTCTCCCTTGTGAGTATCGAACTGGAGTTCCAGGGTCAGGCTTATTAGTAATAGCGGCTTTCAACTCTCTCATGGCACCTTCCAATGACTCCATCCTTGCCTCCATGTCGGGGTTCTTCTTGGTTACAATTTCTGCTTGCCTGACCACCGTATCAGTGCTGGCCGATTCCTCTTTTTCCAATGCGATAGCTTCCGTCAATAATTGATGAATCGTCATATCTGGTTCTTTCTTTAACTTTTCCTTCAGAGTTCTCCTTAACGGTGGATTCTTGAGACCTATTACAAACTGATCCCGCAATACTACGTGTACATTGGTAAAGGACCCGGCTGATTGTTCTTCTTTACGTTGCAACATTGCCATTATTTCCTGTAATCCATTTGCAAACTGCGCCAGTGTCTCTTCTTCTTTCTGCTGGCGGGCAAAGAATCGCTTCCTTATCATGCCCTCAGAGGACGTATCCCCATACACATCATCTAATAGCTGCCGAATTTGTTCGAAGGTTTGTCGGTGTCGTGCTGGCTGTAACAAAACGGTTTTCCTAGCTTCTCCTTCTAAGGTACTTAGCGCCAATTCTACTTTTAAATGTGGAGCGACATTACAGAGCCGTGCCGCTCCTTCCAGCCGTTCACTCCAATCTTCCAACAATAGATCAGATCCATTAAACTTTGGCAAATGATTTAAGAGGGCTCCCACCGGTATCATTGGATGGGTCACACTGGATGATAATGTTGTCTCGTCCATTGTATCTGCATCCATCCTGCCGACTACGCCAAGTTGTAATATGACTTTAAGGACAATAATTACTGACACCGGGATTATATTCGTTTTGTCTTTACTGAACATGCAGAAAATATGACAACAGTCAAAAACTTGAGCTCTAGGCAAAATATAACTGGTGCTCGGTAAACAATACAGTCTCTGCTTTTATCCGGCACTTCAATATAACACAGTCTCTTATAATCCGTAATGATTAAAATATGTTCTCTTTATCCGGTGCCTTAGGATAATAAAGTCTCTTAGCTTCCAGGTTTAGTGTAATGTGATCTTTGAGGTCCGGCAATGTAATACAATGCACTCTCTGATGATCCGGCACTTAATGGCTCTATGTTACCTTATGCTCAAAATGGCGTCTTCAGCTTCTTGCTCTAAACACTCTCCTCTTAACTCAGCCGGATCTCCTTAACTTGGAACTCCAGTAAATGCGTGTCTGATACTTCACATTACTTATGCTCTGCTGCTGGCCAGAATGCTCTTTATCTTTTACAGTTATCTGAGTCACAATGTCTTCCTTACTTGCTACAGCTCTCTCAGTCCAGTCTCTGTCTCTTCCTGTCCAGCGCTTCTCAGACCTCTCTCCAGACACTTCCTCACTAGACCTCTCTTGTATATCACTCCACACACTAAACACTGTCGATGTACTAACCTCACAGCGCCCTCTAGTGGCCGGCCACAACCTCCCATTTCTCAATGCCATACAATCCTTTTGCTGGGTTACAGGTGGGTGGCTGTTGTAGTGGACAAATGATACGACACCGCTGCCGGTTTAGCTTTTTACTGAAGACAATCAGACCAGGATATGTTTTTGGTTATAACATATAACTTCCGGTAACAAATGTCTTCATAGACGGCGCAGCAGCACGGGCATGTGGTAACCACTAATGGCAGGTTGGGACGTTGCAGTGCGCGGCTCAATGTCTAATTCGTCTCCCCCGAATTGCGAAGGCCTTGGTGTACTGGCCTACAGTGCGGGATCTATGCTTCCTCGTCCTGATCAAGGGGGAACAAGTTCAGTACCTGTGATCCCCATCTCCGTCTTTCTCTCTCCTAGGACTGCATCTAGGACTGCTGGGCTGCTGCACGGCTGGACTGCTACACCGCTGGACTGCTGGGCTACTGCACTGCTCGACTGCTAAACCACTGGACTGCTGGGCTACTGCACGGCTCGACTGCTGCACTGCTGGACTGCTGGGCTACTGCACGGCTCGACTGCTGCACCACTGGACTGCTGCTGGGCGGCTCATGCTGGTGGCTGCTGGGCGGCTCATGTTGGTGGCTGCTGGGCAACTCATGCTGGTGGCTGCTGGGCGACTCATGCTGTTGGCTGCTGGGCGACTCGTGCTGGTGGCTGCTGGGCGGCTCCTGCTGGTGGCTGCTGGGCACCTCGTGCTCTTGGCTGCTGGGCGGCTCGTGCTGGTGGCTGCTTGTGCTGGTGGCTGCTGGGCGGCTCGTGCTGGTGGCTGCTGGGTTGGGGGGGTTGGGTGCTCACTGCGGCCTCTGATATGGACAACCTTGTGCTGCACGGGTCTTCTCTTCCCACTCTGTCTCTCTTGCCCACTCGCCTCTGTTCCCCTATGCTGCCTCTTAATTTCTCCTCACCTCACACACACTGATCTCCGCTCCTTCGGCAGCTCCCGCTCCTCTCTCCTCTTCGCGCCCTTTTCCTTACATCCTCGCACCCTCTACTCTCCCCTCCTCCAGCCCTGCATCCTTCCATTCTCCTTCCGGTACCTCCCGCAGCTTCCTTCCTCTTCCTGTGCATGCGCGAGCGCGTCCTGGCACTCGGCGGTGAACTGCCGTTGTCATGATGACGACAATGCGCGTCCGCTCGGGGCCGACTTCCGGTGAGTCTGTCAGGGTCCCTGCGCTGTCTTCACAGTGTTCCAGAGCCGTGCTGACTGCCCTTACAAGTTCTATGTAATCCTAAGGTCGGATTCACACGAGCGTGTTCGGTCCATGATATATGGTCTGTATGTCGGCAGTATTTCCCGGACCAAACACACTGCAGGGAGCCGGGCTCCTAGTGTCATAGTTATCTAAGACGCTACAAGTCCCTGCGGGGACCCTGATGTGTAGTGCATTCGGGTCCGCAAAAAAAAAAAAAGGAGGCTACAAATGATGTCACCAACGTGTTCCAACCGCTTAAAAAGGTCACATGTTCGCTCAGGCGACATTTTCTTGGGGAATACCCTGCCGTCGCATAGCAACACTTCCGCAATTACGGACGGCTATGGATGCACATCCGTAGCTGTTCGCAATTTTGCACGCGCCCATAGACTGCAATGGGTGAGCCGTGCCGCAATTGCGGTGCAGGAATAGAAAATGTTCTATATTTTGTGGATCATTTCTACGGCCTGGACACATATCCATAAATTTACGGAAAGGTGTCCCTTAGAAATTAATGGGTCTGCAGATTATCCATAACTACGGATCTGTAATACGTTCGTGTCCATGGGGCCTTGTGGTAGCAGAAACGATCGACTCTGCAAGTTTTCACAGACACTGGACATATCCCCACTGGACCACCCGGGACGGTCCATTAGATGAGGGAATGGACACAATTGTTACCTGGAATTCGTTTTCTCTTTGGGTCCTCCAGCATTCTCAGAAACAAACATATTTAACAACTGAATAGAGTTTAGGACTCATACGTGCTGGTGGTTTTTATTTATTTTATAATAACATAGTAACAATTGTTAATAGGCATGGGGTCACTCAGGAGATCTAGGATCAAAACTTTCTCTCTATCATATATAGGATTTAAAAAAACCAGATAATAACTGTCAAGACATCAGTCTGGACAATTTCCACTAGTCCACCAGGAACCTGCAAGGCATCCCACCGGACCACCAAGAACTAGACCATTTCCAGCTTTTCTCGCAGGTGCTTGACTTAATCCCACCGGACCACCAGGGACTTGATGCTTTCCATTGGATTATCAGGGAATAGACGCAATGATACTAGATACCCTTGTTTCCTTTTTTATTGACTATTGATCAGTCATTGTTTATACTGCATCCTAATCCATACTAATCTATTAGTCATTATTTATATTCCATTATTTCTATCTGTATAATTCATACACTTACACTTACACATACACTTACAATAATTCCCTCTCTCTCCCGTGCCCATTGTTGGTATTTATGTTGATACTTGTTTTACTCTTATGTATTCACATACGTCGTTTCCTTTTTCTATCTATTTTGCAGACATCTTCGATCATATATGACCTGTCTCCCAGCTCTGCTTGGTTCTTTGAACCTTGTTTTGACATGTGTGCAATTGAGATTTCCTTTGTTTCTGCTGCGGCAGAATATTGCACTGTGCTTGTTTTACTTTATATATATATATAGGTGTGCCAAGGTCCTTTATATATATATATATATATATTTATATTTTTTATTTTTTTCCCCATTCATTATTTATTTGTTTTATTATTCTAGTCTCTATTTGACACGATCATTGGTTTATTCATCCATATTCACGATCATTTTATTCACTATTATACATAGTATTTATTAATATATATATCTTAATATCTTTTTTTGTTTATTTTATTTTTATTGGTTTTCTATTTATTTATTTATCAATTATTATATTCTTCATGTATATTGTTTATATTCATGCACTTGCAATTATATCATTATTAATATTCTTTACTCATTCCATTATTTTAGTTGCACCTATTGTCAATTATTTTATATATATATATATTATTTTTTTTATATTTATACACTTGTATTTATATTATTATTAATACTCCTTATATACTTTATTGCTTTATTGCACTTCTACCCCAGATTATTGGTTATATACTAATAGCGACATATTTGACACCAATTTTTGGCAAAAGTTAAGGTAAATCTATCGGTCCACGGAAGGCTTCGACCCCTCCCACTAAGCTCCGCTCCTATTTGCACAACTTTTTAAAAGCATCGAGAGAAGTAAAAAGTCACAAATTTTAGCACAAATATGGTTTGCGGCAAAATTTGTGACTTTTTAACGACAGAAAACCAGCATAAGGCATTCAGCTAGTTGGAGAAGCATGATGAGTATGCTCGTCAGGAGCGACACAACGTTTCTGCACCAGGACAAGCATACGCGTCATGCTGATCATGTGGGCATGGCAAGTGTGCCCATGCAACAGGAGTGGGGCAATGGCTGTAAACAAAGTCGCAGCCCAGCTATCATGGCAGAGATCAGAGAAACCTATGATCTCCGCCATTACCCCGTTCAAAGGTAAAGAGTGAGTTGGGGGACCCCCTTTGATCGTATCATAGAGAATCGAAGAGACATACCATATATGGGCAGACAGCCCAGGATCCATTGAAGCCCCCCAGGACTGTCTGACTATATTTCCTGTTTTTAGGCCATACGTAGATAGTATTAGCACACAGGCTTATGTACTGTATATAGACATATGGCAGTACATTATAGTTAAAAAATAAATATCACAATTTAAAATCCCCTAAAAGATAAAAAAAAAAAAAAAGCTAAATTAATTTTAAAAAAATTATGTTAAATAAAAAAGTCAGTGAAAAAAAAATACACTCAAATGCAAATTTTTTACAATAAATAAACTTTATTAAATATAAAGCCCGAGATATAAAATAATATAAACACATTTGGTATCGTCACGACCATAACAACATGCACAATAAATTTATAGCGTAATTTATGGTGATCGGTAATTGCTGTAAAAAAACTGTGTTGCAACTGTTTTTTTTCTGTATTTTTGCCAAAATGTTAATTTTAATAAATGAATGTTTATATTTTTACCACAAAAGGCACTTACATAAAGTACAACTCGTCGCGCAAAAAGTCTCATACTTCTACGTGGAAAAATAAAGAAAACGTTATGAGTGCCAGGGAGCAGAGAGGAAAAATAAAAAAATCTGTTCTGTCCTCAAGGCCAAAATTGGCTCAGTCCTTAAGGGGTTAATAAATCCCCCCCCCCCCTCCACCCACCCCAATGCAGGGGGTTTGGAGCTCTGTACCAGAAAAATTGAGCTCTGACCTCTATAACGATATATTATGAAATTAATCAGCAGAAAAAACTGGACGTGAAAGTGACATGGTGGTAAATGGTGGACGGTAGAAAGAATTTGTTTCATATATATTTTCTTTTCCATGATATTGCTACAGGTTATTGTAAGACATGGCTCAGTGGTTAAGGGTATGTTCACACGGCCAAATTTCTGACGTATACGAGGCGTATTTTGCCTCGTTTTACGTCTGAAAATAGGGCTACAATACGTCGGCAAACATCTGCCCATTCATTTGAATGGGTTTGCCGACGTACTGTGCAGACGACCTGCTATTTACGCGTCGTCGTTTGACAGCTGTCAAACGACGACGCGTAAAAATACAGCCTCGTAAAAAGAAGTGCAGGACACTTCTTTGGACGTTTTTGGAGCTGTTTTCTCATAGACTCCAATGAAAACAGCTCCAAAAACGGACGTAAAAAACGCCGCGAAAACGGCGTGAAAACGCCGCGAAAAATGCGAGTTGGTAAAAAAACGTCTGAAAAGCAGGGTCTGTTTTCCCTTGAAAACAGCTCTGGATTTTCAGACGTTTTTGTTGACTACGTGTGAACATACCCTAAGAGACCCGTCGATAAAGCAATAAATGTCTTTACTAAGAAGCAGTCGCTTCTGTCCCATAAATTATGAGCTAGAAATATACAACTTATCCGATAAAGCTTACAATCTACACAACCTATACCTCTTAACCACTGAGCCAGGTCTCCCACCTCAAATATACACAATAACTCCACACACTGTGTATTCATAAGGGCATGGCCAGACGTGGCAGAATTGCTCTGGAATTCCGCTGCGGCCAGTCCGCTGTGGAAACCCGCAGCGGACATTTTCTCCATTGCTTTCCACTGCTTTTTAGTTAGGTTCGTGCTCGCGTTGCGTAAAACTCTGCTGCGGACCATAGGCTACGGTGCAGAATTTGGTGTCCGCAGCATACACTGGCTGTTGCGGACGTGTTGCGGACTCATTGCGGAATTTCTCCATTGACTTCAATGGAGAGTCAAAATTCTGCAATGAAGTCCGCAGATGTCATGTACATGTTATGTGTGCTGCGGAGCGTATTGGTTTTACTAACATGACATTTCTTCATTCTGGCTGGACCTATGTTTTTCTAGGTCTATAGCCAGACTGAGGCCCCATGCACACTAACGTAAAAACGCCCGTAATCAAGGACCGTTATTACGGCACGGGCAGGCCTATAGAAGTCAATGGGGCTCCCGTAATTACGGGTGACTACGTGTGTGCACCCGTAATTACGGGAGCGTTGCTAGGCGACGTCAGTAAATAGTCACTGTCCAGGGTGCTGAAAGAGTTAAGCGATCGGCAGTAACTGTTTCAGCACCCTGGACAGTGACTACCGATCCCAATATACAGCAACCTGTCAAAAAAATAGAAGTTCATACTTACCGAGAACTCCCTGCTTCTTCCTCCAGTCCGGCTTCCCGGGATGACGTTTCAGTCTAAGTGACGGCTGCAGCCAATCACAGGCCAATCACAGGCTGCAGCCAATCACAGGCCAATCACAGCGGTCACATGGACTGCCGCGTCATCCAGGGAGGTCAGGCTGGATGGCGAAAGAGGGACGCGTCACCAAGACAACGGCCGGTAAGTATGAAATTCTTTTACTTTTACTAGGGAAAGTGCTGTCCCTTCTCTCTATCCTGCACTGATAGAGAGAAGGGAAGCCCTCTTCCCCTCAATACGCAACGGCCAGTCCGCATCAATTTCCTGCACATTTTAGGCAGAGCCACAACAGAATCTGCAACGCAGATTATGTGCGGCATTGATGCGGACAGTGTCTGCAGAAAGACGCCACGTCTGGTCATACCCTAAACGATCTACACCTCCCAATAAAACTCTTCCATTAAATTTTGTAAGTGAATCCGGCGACGCTCCCTCATTTTCGGCCGCGAGCCCTCATCTTGAGAATTGCTTGCTCCTACGCTAATTGTGACCGGGGTCAGGACGTTATTGGCAGAGTAACAGATGTCGTAAATCTCCCCATCACAAACCTCTAAGACCTCTTCTTCCCATTTGTCCTTGGAGCCATGAACTGCGCGCACAGTAATAAGACCGTAAACAGCGCACGTGTTCCCAATACCAAGATCCCTTTAAAGTTTATGGCACTAATAAAACACGGAGAAGGAAAAGCTTTCAGGACCCTATTTATGCGTCTCCCTGGAGTTGCTGGGTAGAAATACTGCGCCCATTTCACAGAGTCGTTTTTCTCCTGGCACGTTCCAGCTGGTATTCCCCTTATTGCTTGCTGCACGTTTTCCATCATTTCTCTGGTGACTTCTACGGAGACATCATTCTGCTGACTAAACTTCACATAGTCGTTACATCAGCTCATGCATCACCCGGGACGCGGCGTGTTGTATCCGTATAGAGACGTCCCATAATCATCTTATATTACGTGAAACACCGCCTTTCATCAATATTGACTTTACCTTATATCATTGTAATATATCTTCTTCTTCGTTCTTGTTTCTAACTGGAAACTGTCAGCATGATGCTGTTAACTGGTTTATTTTTCTTATTCTTTTAATATTTTAAGTGAATAATCGTGTCCTGCCGACAAAATTTGTGATGGGTCTGAATAAAATAATAAAACCTTAATATCGCATGCCGCAATTATCATGAATACATATACAGGTATGCATAATGGGGCTTATTTACTAGTATGGAAAATGCACAGGCAGCTGTTCACGTATGTCCTAACAAGAAATCACCCAAGACAGCCATGAAGTCCTTTGTTAGGTCCAGGGTTGTCCCTTAAAAAATATCAGCCCAGAAAAATACTATCAAGCCAGAAGCCATCGTCACATTCATAAATGGCCGGGATCAAAGTCCTGGCAGTTACCGCGGGGTGATGGCTGCCAATCGCAGATGCCAGACCACCCAACCAAACAATCAACCTTGTTTAATAACCACAATATTAGCAAATGGGGTGGATTGATACAATTTACACTTTTTTTTAAAAGCGGTGTGGCAAAAAAGGTACTGGATACAGATACCCTGTGCTAGGATTACACACAGCCATACACATACATACACATCCATATACATACATATACATACATACATACATACATACATACATACACGTCCAAACACATCCACATACATACACACACATACATACATACATACATACACACATACATACATACATACATACATACACACATACATACACGTCCAAACACATCCACATACATACACACACATACATACATACACACATACATACATACACACATACATACACACATACATACATACACACATACATACATACATACACACACACACACATACATACATACATACACACACACACTAACACACATCCATACACACACACATATATATATATATATATATATATATATATATAAAACGAAATCCAATACACAAGACAGCACTCCAAATTCAGTGAAAAAATCAGATCACTTTAATCACCACTTGCAAGTGGTAATTAAAGTGATCTTATTTTTTTCACTGAATTTGGAGTGCTGTCTTGTGTATTGGATTTCGTTGGCTATTTGGGACACTGGTCGTGTGTCTGAACAAGAACCTGTGCACCCGATACTGAAGGAACGGTGCTGCTTTTGTTTTGCTTTTTTCTTTATATATATATATATATATATATACACACACACACACACACACACACATCTATACACATATATACATAAACATCCAAACACACAGATTCATACACACACATCCATACACATACATCTTTACACATATATACACATCCATACAGACATCCATGCACACACATCCATACACACACACACACCCATACATTTACACACATCCATACCCACACACACACACATACACATACATACATATCCATACACACACATTTACATACTTACATACACATGTCCATGCACAGACATCTATACACATCCATAAACATCTATACACACATACCTATACACACATTCATACACACACATCCATATACACACACACACACACACACACATTAGTACACATCCATACACACACGTCCATACACACACATACACATACATATCCATACACACACATTTACATACTTACATACACATGTCCATACACACACATCTATACACATCCATAAACATCTATACACACATACCTATACACACATTCATACACACACATCCGTATACACACACACACAATTATATTAGTACACATCCATACACACACGTCCATACACACACACACACACACACACACACACACACATACATATCCATACACACACATTTACATACATATATACACATGTCCATACACATATATTCACACACATCCATACACACACCCATACACACACATCCATACACACACGTCCATACACACACACACACATACATACATACATACATACATACATATCCATACACACACATTTACATACATATATACACATGTCCATACACATATATTCACACACATCCATACACACACGCATCCATACACATCCATACACACACATCTATACACACATATCCATACACACATTCATACACACACATCCGTACACACACACACACACACACACACATTATATTAGTACACATCCATACACACACCTTTCAAGAGTTTTCAGGGTTTGACTGTTGATGGCATCTACTGCAAAAGAAAATGTCCTCGAGCTCTCCTCTGCCTCGTATTTCTTCTAGATGAAGTTTTCTCCTGATATTTATTGCAGAAAGCACTTAGCATCTGAAAAACATACCGTAGGTCCTGCTCTCGCTTTAGCATAGAGACATGTCCAATAACACAGCTCAGTCAGATTACATTTCAGTTGCCGGATCATCAGGCATTCTGGATTATCAAATGGATATTGACAAGTAAACAAATTTACTATTTTACTGCAAGGTGTAAATGAAATACTAATTTCCCTGTAGAGTCATCTCATTGGTTCTCTCTGTTCAGTCTTCTGCTTCTAAGACAAACGAAATCCCAGATTATCAGGCAGTTCTGTGTTGGAAACAAGTGCCAGATTATTAGAAGTGTCAAGCCACTGGATACAGATTATGTAAATTGTACTATGATATGTATTTATTATTTTCTTAAGGGTTGTATACTTTGTATCTGCCGTATTAAGGCACATAGAGGTAATATTGGAGGGGTTCCCCCCCCCCCCCGTTTATTAGCCAGAGAGCAGAGCTGGCCTGACATTTAATGGTGCCCAGTGAGGTACCTTCTGTTGCCTCACCACCCCTTAATGGTTTACCCAGTGCCACCATCAGGGTGGTACAGGTTGTACTAGTGCTAGGGGCCCTTGCAAAAAAAAAGGGCCCAAACTAACTTGTGGCTTGTCACCCACCAGTCACTGCATGGGAGCAACTAGGTTTCACTTATAATATGAAAGAGCCTCATTTAATAGAAAATTATGGGCAAACCTGGTTCCCACCATGGTGCCCTTCACTATATAATGGACAGAGTAGTAAGGAGCTTAGGGGCCCTGACCATTTGCTCTATGGGGCCGAGATTTTTCTTATGGTGGCCCCACATGTATTGTCAAACAGTGTAGAAATAGCCATACCATACATTGCCTATATGGGGCCATACAGTACAGTGTCTAAATAACAGTGCCATGCGTTGGCCTAATAATACTTCCATACAGTTGCCTAACAATGCTATACAGTGCCGCCACCAACATACACTGCCCAAATAATATACTGTACAGTGCCACACAATGCCAATGCCACCAAACAGTGCTCAAATATGCTGCCATATAGTGACCACATACCAACTCCATTCATAAAGTAAGATAATAATAGTGCTACACAATGTATAAATAATGCTGCAATACAATCCATTTAAAGATTTGTGGTGGTCACAAGCCTCGGGTGCCAGGCCATTTGAGGCTCCCCATTCAGAAGGGGGCACTGCATAGGTCACGTACCCATAAATCCCGGCACTGGCTGCTACAAAGAGTGTCTCTCACTGTGGAGGACCAAACAGATCAATGTATTGCATGGATGATCCATTGATTCAATGAACGCCATGTAATGCTTCTTTATTCCTGTAGAACTCACCGGAGGTGACAGCTGATCATGAGATGGACAAACCCATCTTTGAATACCATATTAGGTACCCTTTTTCTGAGTTAATAGAGGGGGGTCTCATATTCAGGACCCTCATCTATTAGCCAGAGTGGAGGGGGGCTACAAGGAACATCAATCTCTGTCTATAGGACCCGACATGTCCATGCATTGCACAGACTACACATCGATTTCAATGAGCTCCATGTAATGCTTCACTTCTCCTGTGGTGGCGCTGCAGGGAATTGATCACGATCTGGTTCTGATTATTGGGGATCCCAGCAGCTGGACACTCTATGATATTCTTATAGTTGGAGGAGCCTTCTAACAAAAATAAATGATCCAAAGTGGAGAAGCCACAGAGTGGATACTTTAATGTAGTATTAATAATAATAATAATAATGATGGGCAGCACCGGGAAGGTCCCGACATCTTTTTTTGTGTGATACTGGATCGCTCTGCATATCTCATATGTTCAGTGGAAAGTGACAAACGATTGACAGCAGCTATTGTCTCTTTTATCAGATCCAGTCTTGGCTGCTGATCTATGGCTTGTCGGCAGCACAAAGCTTTTATAGAGCCCTATAAACCCCCCTCAGCCCTCCAGGCCGGTGGCTGCTTAGTTACCCGGTGACACCCAGCCGCCCGTCTCATCTTCTTCTATTTAATTGAATTGTAAATCATGATGTGTTACAGGTTTACAGAGGCTTCAGATTGGACTATTGTTTCTCTTCATCCTCACCGTCGACCCCGAGCCGGACCCACACCTTGTTATTCCTGCATCAATGAGACACGATCAAAGAATTAACTCTTACATGTTTAAATGTAATCACTCCCCCCCCCCCCCGGCCCGGCTTCCCTACTGCAGAACCGGCTTCAGAGCTCAGATAACAGGTGACTACAGAGAGGGCGCAGCATGAGGCATCTGTGCCCGGAGAAGACAGAGCTGTATAAATCACAGCAGTGACCTTCAACCCTTGTCATGGCTTCAATCAGAAGGATTTGGCTTGGCACTACCACCTGCAGACGAGCCCTGGCGTTTGCTCACAGATGGAAATCTTGCTGACGTTGGGTTCTGTGTTGGGTGACGGTGTCAGGGTTATGCTCTATGTAGCCGTGTGTGATACATTGTATCAAGTCACAACACCACATTTCCCTGGCACGTCCCCTGAGCACTACAAACAGCTGGAGTTGGGCACCGTGGCACCGCAAGAAGTCTGCAAAAAGTATGAGCACATTCACATGAGGCAATGCACTGATGGTAGACTGAAATCTGAAGATGCGCTATGTGCAAAACTGTAAGAACTTATTGTAGAAATATCTGTGGTTTAAAGGAACCCTCCAGGAGAAAGATAGAATCGGCCCTTCAGTTCACGTTACAAATGTGAAAACTGCTTTATAATATCTTATTTCTCTGCTGAGATTTGATGACTTGCAGGCCCAAAGCCTGAGGCTGCACTACTGAGAGATTCTGATGTTTAAATCTAGTATACTGTATATGACATTGGGGGTGAGGAAGTATCATTTAACACTTCAGTGTCACAGGTCTCTTCTTCCTAGTCCATACCTCAGGGGGACACTCCCGGATTACGGGTGGTGCCCTGGGCAGCCGGGGATGTCCCGCTGTCAGTTGTATCTGCGTCCTCGGGACGCAGATGCAGTTAAACCCAAAGCTGAAGCAGGAATCCATCAGCTCCCTGCTTCAGAATTAGTTCAGAGCGGAGGAGCAGAGGGACCTCCTCCGCTCACCGAGGACTCAACGGGCACAGCGCTACTTTAAGAGCTGTGCTCGGGGAAGCTCTTGATGTCACTGTCCATATAAGGACAGTGACGTCTGTGGCTACTGATTGAGCGGAATCCCCATTGCCGATGATCTGGCCGGGGATTCCGCTCTTAGACAAAACCCCTGAGGTCACTGTGCATATATTCAGCAACGTAGATTCTGCTCAAGAAGTAGCCACGGACGTCACTGTCACTGACATCAGGGCTTCCCTCTAGGAGCGGAATCCCCGGCCTATACTCTGGGTGGCGATTCCGCTCCTAGAGGGAGTCCCAATGGCGCTATCTACAGAGGGAGAGTGCAATCTACAGGGGGGTGGCGCTATCTTCAAGGGGCATGTGGCACTATCTACAAGGGCATTGGCACTTTATATGTGGGCACTGACACTAGGGGAAGCTAAGGAGGCATTGTACTGTATGGGCAGCTGTGTAGGCATTATATTGTATGGGGGCATTATACTGCATGGGAGAATCTGTGTGGGCATTATATTGTATGGGACGTCTGTATATATTCCTGTATACACCGCATGTTGTTCTGTTCCCCAAGGCTTAGACCCACAAATGGCCTGTGCTGCTGGACTGTGGATTGTCGGTCTACTTTTCTCTCTCATTACTGTCTGTCTAGAAAATGAAAGAAAGCAGTACTGCTAAATTTCATTAAAACAGGAGCAATTCCTTCAAGGACTTTCAACTCAGCGTATCTTAGTAATATACCAAAAATCTAAATATCAAGGAGCACTCCAAGTAGTAAAGATGTCTAATTAGACTCAGAGTATAATTTAAAGAAACAGTCTAATGACAAATTCAGCCCTGCTACATCTGTATATATGTATTTACTCTTCAGCAATCCTTGGAAGCCGGGAACGGCCTCTGTCCATGTGTCTGTAATATCCGGCTAGTCGTTGCACTATGTATTGTCTGTGTTCATGGCGCTCATCTCCCAGAGGTCATCATTTACCATCATGTACACCCAGAAGACTGTTGTCATGTCTGAGACAACCTGCACACGAGGGGTTAATTATCTGTGTCTCCTTCTGCTTCCCTGAGATCACATTCATTCATTGACTGCAAAAAGCCTCCATTAAAGGAGAGCAACGATAATAACACATGATCTGCGCTGCCACAAAGTGCTCTCAGGTGGAGTGATGCTGCTGTACCGTGCGTTACATTGTCGTCATCATCACTACAATGTGTCTGTCTATTACTTCCCTCTTCATCTAGTCGCTCTCTGCTCCAGTCATTTCCTCCAGAATCTGCTGACGACGCTTTCTTCCAGACTTGGACATATCCGATGCGGCACAAGTAGCGCACCTTGGCAAATGTTTTTTGTTTACCCATGCCTCTAATCCCACCCAATCCCTGCCCATACACACCCGATTCAGCCTACACAGTATCATGATCCCATAGTGCCCCCCACACTGTATAATGCCCTCTAGCGGCCACCATACAGTTTAAAGAGGCTCTGTCACCAGATTTTGCAACCCCTATCTGCTATTGCAGCAGATAGGCGCTGCAATGTAGATTACAGTAACGTTTTTATTTTTAAAAAACGAGCATTTTTGGCCAAGTTATGACCATTTTTGTAGTTATGCAAATGAGGCTTGCAAAAGTCCAAGTGGGCGTGTTTAAAAGTAAAAGTCCAAGTGGGCGTGTATTATGTGCGTACATCGGGGCGTTTTTAATACTTTTACTAGCTGGGCGTTCTCATGAGAAGTATCATCCACTTCTCTTCAGAACGCCCAGCTTCTGGCAGATCACGCTGTGACGTCACTCACAGGTCCTGCATCGTGTCAGACGAGCGAGGACACATCGGCACCAGAGGCTACAGTTGATTCTGCAGCAGCATCAGCGTTTGCAGGTAAGTAGCTACATCGACTTACCTGCTAACGCCGATGCTGCTGCAGAATCAACTGTAGCCTCTGGTGCCGATGTGTCCGACACGATGCAGGACCTGTGAGTGACGTCACAGATCTGCACTGCCAGAAGCTGGGCGTTGTGAAGAGAAGTGGATGATACTTCTCGTCAGAGCGCCCAGCTAGTAAAAGTATTAAAAACGCCCCGATGTACGCACATAATACACGCCCACTTGGACTTTTACTTTTAAACACACCCACTTGGACTTTTGCAAGCCTCATTTGCATAACTACAAAAATGGTCATAACTTGGCCAAAAATGCTCGTTTTTTTTAAATAAAAACGTTACTGTAATCTACATTGCAGCGCCGATCTGCTGCAATAGCAGATAGGGGTTGCAAAATCTGGTGACAGAGCCTCTTTAATGCTCAAACAAATTCCCCTATACAGCATAATGCCCCATAGCTGCCCCCATACAGTATAATACCCACACAGATGCCCCCATATAGTATAATGCCCACACAGATGCCTCCATACAGTATACCCACACAGATGCCCCCATACAGTATCCCCACACAGATGCCCCCATGCAGTATAATACCCAAACAAATTCTCCCCATACAGCATAATGCCCCATAGCTGCCCCATACAGCATAATGCCCACAAAGATGCCCCATACAGCATAATGGCGCTATATCTGCCCCATACAGTACAATGCCCACTAGGCTACCCCCATACATCATAATGCCCTTATAGCTGCTCCATACAGTATATTGCCCCCCTAGCTGCCCTTATACAGTATAATGCCCCTAAAGCTGCCCCTAGTGTCAGTGCCCACATATAAAGTGCCAGTGCCCTTGTAGATAGTGCCATAGTGCCCATGTAGATAGTGCCCCTATATAGTGACAGACAGTGTCCATGTTGATAGTGCCACAACCCCCTTGAAGATAGTGCCACCCCCCTGTAGATAGCGCCACCCCCTGTAGATAGCGCCATTGGGACTCCCTCTAGGAGCAGAATCCCCAGCCTGAGCATAAGACGGGGATTCCGCTCCTAGACCGAAGCCCTGATGCCACTGTTCATATATGGACAGTGACGTCAGTGGCTAATCCTTCAGCGGAATCCCCGTTGCCGAATCTGGACGGGGATTCTGCTCCAGGAGGAGCCCCTGATTTCAATGTCCATATATAAACAGTGGCATCAGGGCTTCCGTCTAGGAGTGGAATCCCCAGCCAGATCATCGGCAACAGGGATTCCTCTCAATCAGTAGCCACTGACATCATTGTCCATATATGGACAGTGACGTCAAGGGTTTCCCAGAGAACAGCTTTTAAAGTAGCACTGTGCCCTTGGAGTCCTTGGCGAGCAGAGGAGCTCCCTCTGCTCCTCCACTCTGAACTAATTCTGAAGCAGGGAGCTGATGGTTCCCTTCTTCAGCATTGGGGTCACCTGTATCTGCGTCCTGAGGACGCAGATACAGTTGATAGCGGGACATACCCCTGGCCGCCCGGGACAGAAGGACACCGCCCGGAATCTGCGACTGTCCCGCTGAATCCAGGACGGTTGGAAGGTATGCAGTGATCATGGTCATTACTTATATTTACCATTACAGTGTCTACATATGAACATGGGCCACTGGGGAAGCCCAAGTTATGATGTCACACACACATGTGTGGGGTTTCAGATCTTTAGAAATTGTGTGCAGATGATGTAGCTGTAGTAAGATTAGTCACTGACTAATGTGCTGTCTGTAGGTGAGATGTCTCTGTAAGCCAGTCCCACATGACCACGCTACTGGTGCTTATCTCCCCTCTCCCTGTAGTACAGGACATCACACACCACATGACTCTTAGGCCGAGTTCCCACTTAGCGTAAACGCTGGAAAAATCATACTTACCCAGAATGCCCTCCTTCCGGCAGTCTGGCCTCCTGGGATGATGTTTAAGCTCATGTGACTGCTATAGCCAATCACAGGCTGCAGCGTCACATGGCCTGCAACGTCATCGTAGGAGGCCGGAGCGGACGTCAATGGAGGGAGGGGTAAGTATGGGCACTTTTTTACGTAGCCGAAATTCTGTCCGAAAAACCGCACCACAATGTGGTGCGATATTTCGGACGGAAGATGCTGCGGGTTCCAGGTCGGATACGCTGTGTGATTTTTACGCAGCGTATCCAACACGTGGGAACCCGGCCTTAGGAATAGTTCATAACGCGTTTTTTTTCCTTCCATCTGAGCCATACATTGGAGGCGTCCGGACTGTATCTCCTACAGAAGGCTGCAAAATATTACATTGTATAAGTATACAGTGGTAGACGTCGCCCGTAGAGTACAGCTCGAAGCACTGTGCCCGGGTAATATCCAGGTAATGAGAAGAAGAAAGCATCGTCCAGCGATCCACTTGACAATATAAAGGCTTTTATTAAGCAATTATTTCATAAAACAACCGGCATAGTGAAGTGAAGATACGAGACTGCTTACGCGTTTCTAAGGTGTTGGAAACGCGTAAGTAGCACCAATGTAAAAGTGGTCATCTTTGATGAAACAACCCCTTTAAGGTTAATTTGAAGGGGGAGGGGTGAGTCTAGTCCACTCTAACCTGAGACTCCACGTAGAGTTCTACTGCAACAATATAAAATGTAACATTGTAATGCCTGATACCGTATTATGAGACACTTTCTTCTTCCTCTTCCCCTGGGAAGAGAGTTGTCAGCTCTCCATTGTCTTTCTATACCATGGAAAATTACTAATTATATAGACACAGGGAGTGATAAACTGATGCAAGGAGAAGGTAGCGAAAACAATGACGCAACTTCTGAGAATGTCTGCTCCATCAGCGCGGGCCGCAGGTGGCTTTCCCTTTCTCTGTTTCTATTCTCTGAAGGTTCTTCTTTGTTTCATAAAATCTCAGATCTCTGCACAATTTTTGCTCGGATAATTCTCCTCGACGTGCGGGATATTTATAAATATTCTGCAGTTTCCATTTTTAGCAAAACTCTACATTAACCTCAGGGGCGTAGCTAAAGGTTCATGGACCCCGATGCAAAGGTTCTTCTTGGGCCCCCCCAAACTTCTCAGGGCCGATGGCCCGCAGCTTTCAGCTGCATCGCTGGGTCTCCTAAGTGACCCAACAATGCAGCACTAGCAGCGTCACTAAGGACTTAAAACATCAGAGGGAATAGCCCCAATACATATGTGCCCCTCGCCCAAAAAAAATGTGTGTGTATGAAATGTGCATATATATATATATATATATATATATATATATATGAGACAGCATATATATATATATAGCACTACGACCCTAAAGCTATGGATAAGGTTAGATACAGTGGCTTAGCAGACAGTATCACACATTATAGGATTAGATACAGTGGCTCAACAAACACAATCACACATGATAGGTTAGATACACAGCTCAGCAGACAGTATCACACATGATAGGATTAGATAAACAGCTCAGCAGACAGTATCACACGTGATACGATTAGATACATAGCTCAGCAGACAGTATCACACATGATAGGATTAGACACAGTGGCTCAGCAGACAGTATCACACATGATTGGATTAGATACACAGCTCAGTAGACAGTATCACACATGATAGGATTAGATACAGTGACTCAACAGACAGTATCACACATGATAGGATTAGACACAGAGGCTCAGCAGACAGTATCACACATGATCGGATTAGATACAGGACTCAGCTCGCTGACATTGCAGCTCCAGCGCTGGACCCAGGAAAGGTAAGAATAATAATTATTTTCCTTTTTGACGTGATACTAATTATTTTTGTGTGTTTGTTTTTTTACAAGTTCGGTTGTCGGACTACTTCAGATTCGAGGACGACTTCGATAACTGCGTTTTTTTTTATTCTCAATAAAATGGATAACGAGGGTTGTGTGGAATTTTTATTTCAATAAAATATTTTATCTATGTCTTTGTATTTGTTTAAACTTTATAACTACCGCCCTAGTAATTGTCGCTGGCTGATTCACAACGCCCATTACTAAGGGGGGGACTTTATATTTATATTGGTTTTTTTATGTTTTACTATTTTTGCACAATAAAAGTGTTTTTGTTTTGTCTTATTCTAAGAACCGTAAGTTTTTTATTTTCCTTCCGACGTAGCTGGATGAGGGCTTATTTTTTGCATTACGACTTCTAGTTTTTATTGGTATTATTTTAGGGGTACATACGACTTTTTGATTGCTTTTATCACATTTTTTGCAAGGCAGAATGAATAGAAATAACAATTTGGACATTGTTTTTTATTTTATTTTTGATGGCATTTATCGTGTGGGTTAAATAACATAATAGCTTTATAAGTTCGGGTCATTACAGAAGCGGCGAAACCAATAATGTGGAGCCTTTTTGAAATTTTGAATAATAATAATAATGATAATAAAGCATTTTTCAAGGGGAAAAAAGTGAGTTTTTCATTATTATTTTTTACTTGGAAATGTACTTTTTTTTTATTATTACATTTCTGAAACAATTTATTCCTTTTTTTTTTTAGTCCCACCAGGGAACTTTACTATGTGATCATTTGATCACTTTTATATTACACTGCAATACTTCTGTAGTATGCCAGTCAGTGTATTTTATCTCTTGCCGGACCTAATAGTCATACACTGAAGGAAGACCTGGGGGCATTTGTTAGGCCTTCGACTGCCATGGAAACCATTGGCACCCCAGGATCGACTTGCGGGGGTGCCAATGGGGTGACAGAGGGAGCCGCGTCACTCTAAAACCATTAATATGCCACCATTTCTATTGACCACAGTATCTAAGGGGTGAAGCGGGCAAGATTGAAGCTAACTTTGATCCTACCCATTATATCCTGCCTCTTTAGACAGCCTGACATTCACTCATCTCATATCACTGCGCCGTTTTTTCACAGCGCTGTGGCATAAGTACTCTTAATTACCACCGTGAAAAGACGTATGGGCGGTCATTAAGGGTTAAAGTAAATTATTTCCCTCATCTCGGTTTACTTCTATGGCACCAGGGCATTTTATTTCTGTTTTTTTCTCAGATTGTCTCTTCACGTATAAAGTAATAGCTGTTATATTCTGTAATATAATATATGACATAAAATAACCTTTGATAAATTTCATTGTTTATTTTCAGAATTTTTACATTTTTATATATAGACCATTCTTGTCAGGGTTGGTGTGGCCCATCCAGAATATCAGAGGATGCTTCCATTGACCCCCCCCCCCCCATTCTGACACAATAATAGGCTCCTCCTATAAAACGGTCTGAAAGGTACTGCGGGGGACAACACTATTTGAATATGGTTTAGAGCCAATCACTTTCTACTAGGAACTATTTTTTTTAGATCTTTTTGATATGACCTGGGTGTGATAAGTTTGCAAAATAATTAGGTCCAATTTACTTCAGTCAAAGTATGGGGAGTAGGCTACCGAGTAGTATCCAAGTGCCCAGCTGGGGGGTTGGCACACAGGTCAATTCCGCCCCAACCAATTAGAGAAGCCCAGAAGTGGATCCTCATCTGAAGTTGTCAAAGGAAGAGATGACTTCTGATTTGCTGAGGTGAGTGATGACATCACTAATCTTTGCCCAGAGACCTATCACTTTCCCTCTGCTATTCTCTCCAGATTATCTCCTTGTGGACCAATACTCATTCAGTATAGATAGAATTGGGTGGATTCATTTCTCATTAGAGCTTGGCAGAAGAGTATGACACAAGAACTGGAAATGTTTTACCTTCAGGAGTATATGCCTATGTCATTTTTGAGCAGTATTAGATCTGTGTCTGTTATATGAGCCATAAGCACTTTGTGTACCGCCATATGGCACCATGTCACATAGATATGCTCCCCCTAGATGCATTGTAAACCTCCATAATATGTCATCTAATGGAGCATGCCTCTGTATGAAATCGGAGATTAGGGATGGGCAATTAATTGAAAAATAATTGAAATTTAGCGCAATTAATCGATGTCATCTTGAGAATTTTGGTTTTATCAATTATTTTCTCCTGGTTTAAAACTGTATCTGCGCCTTCAGGACGCAGCTACAGTTGAATCCAATGGTAGAGCAGGGAGCCGTAAGGTCCCTGCTCTACCATTCACTATGTATGGCTGGACGTGAGGCAGTGACGTCATCTGCACTGAGCTGCACAGACCACAGGGACAGAGGGATCTCCCCCACTCGTTATTAAAATGGGGTTAGGTGAGTATGTGTATTATTATTTTTATCAGGCACTATTGTGGGGCATTTGTGCGGGCATTATACAGTGTGGGGGCAGCTATGGGGGACTTTATACTGTGTGAGGGCATTATACTGCGTGGAAGTCAGTTATAGGGCCATTATACTACATAGAGGCAGTTATGGGGGCATTATACTGTGGGGAGGGCAGTTATGGGGGCATTATACTGTGTGGAGGACAGTTATGGGGGTATTATACTGTGTGGGGCAGTTATGGGGGCATTATACTGTGTGGAAGACAGTTATAGGGGTATTATAATGTGTGGAGGGCAGTTATGGGGCATTATACTGTGTAAAGGGCAGTTATGGGGCATTATACTGTGTGGAGGACAGTTATGGGGGCATTATACTGTGTGGAGGACAGTTATGGGGCATTATAGTGTGTGGAGGACAGTTATGGGGGCATTATACTGTGTGGAGGCAGTTATGGGAGCATTATACTGTGTGGAGAACAGTTATAGGGGTATTATACTGTGTGGAGGGCAGTTATGGGGCATTATACTGTGTGAAGGGCAGTTATGGGGCATTATAGTGTGTGGAGGGCAGTTATGGGGGCATTATACTGTGTGGGGGCAGTTATGGGGCATTATACTGTGTGGAGGCAGTTATGGGGGCATTATACTGTGTGGGGGGGAAGTTATGGGGGCATTATACTGTGTGGGGGAAGTTATGGGGCATTATACTGTGTGGAGGGCATTTATGGGGGTATTATACTCTGTGGGGGCAGTTATGGGGCATTATACTGTGTGAAGGGCAGTTATGGGGCATTATAGTGTGTGGAGGGCAGTTATGGGGGCATTATACTGTGTGGGGGCAGTTATGGGGCATTATACTGTGTGGAGGCAGTTATGGGGGCATTATACTGTGTGGGGGGGAAGTTATGGGGGCATTATACTGTGTGGGGGAAGTTATGGGGCATTATACTGTGTGGAGGGCATTTATGGGGGTATTATACTCTGTGGGGGCAGTTATGGGGTTATTATACTGTGTGAAGGGCAGTTATGGGGCATTATACTGTGTGGAGGGCAGTTATGTGGGCATTATACTGTGTGGGGGCAGTTATGGGGCATTATACTGTGTGAAGGGCAGTTATGGGGGTATTATACTGTGTGGGGGCAGTTATGGGGGCATTATACTGTGTGGAGGACAGTTATGGGGCATTATACTGTGTGGAGGCAGTTATGGGGGCATTATACGGGGTGGAGGCAGTTATGGGGGCATTATACTGTGTGGAGGCAGTTATGGGGGCATTATACTGTGTGGAGGACAGTTATGGGGCATTATAGTGTGTGGAGGACAGTTATGTGGGCATTATACTGTGTGGAGGACAGTTATGGGGGCATTATACTGTGTGGAGGGCAGTTATGGGGCATTATAGTGTGTGGAGGACAGTTATGGGGGCATTATACTGTGTGGAGGCAGTTATGGGAGCATTATACTGTGTGGAGAACAGTTATAGGGGTATTATACTGTGTGGAGGGCAGTTATGGGGCATTATACTGTGTGAAGGGCAGTTATGGGGCATTATAGTGTGTGGAGGGCAGTTATGGGGGCATTATACTGTGTGGGGGCAGTTATGGGGCATTATACTGTGTGGAGGCAGTTATGGGGGCATTATACTGTGTGGGGGGGAAGTTATGGGGGCATTATACTGTGTGGGGGAAGTTATGGGGCATTATACTGTGTGGAGGGCATTTATGGGGGTATTATACTCTGTGGGGGCAGTTATGGGGTTATTATACTGTGTGAAGGGCAGTTATGGGGCATTATACTGTGTGGAGGGCAGTTATGTGGGCATTATACTGTGTGGGGGCAGTTATGGGGCATTATACTGTGTGAAGGGCAGTTATGGGGGTATTATACTGTGTGGGGGCAGTTATGGGGCATTATACTGTGTGGAGGACAGTTATGGGGGCATTATACTGTGTGGGGGCAGTTATGGGGGCATTATACTGTGTGGAGGACAGTTATAGGGGTATTATAATGTGTGGAGGGCAGTTATGGGGCATTATACTGTGTGGGGCAGTTATGGGGCATTATACTGTGTGGAGGGCAGTTATGGGGGTATTATACTGTGTGGGGGCAGTTATGGGGCATTATACTGTGTGGAGGACAGTTATGGGGCATTATACTGTGTGGAGGGCAGTTATGTGGGCATTACACTGTGTGGAGGGCAGTTATGGGGGTTTTATACTGTGTGGAGGGCAGTTATGGGGGCATTATACTGTGTGGAGGACAGTTATGGGGGCATTATACTGTGTCGCGGACAGTTATGGGGGTATTATACTGTGTGGGGGCAGTTATGGGGGCATTATACTGTGTGGAGGACAGTTATGGGGGTTTTATACTGTCTGGAGGACAGTTATGTGGGCATTACACTGTGTGGAGGACAGTTATGGGGGTATTATACTGTGTGGGGGCAGTTATGGGGGCATTATACTGTGTGGAGGACAGTTATAGGGGTATTATAATGTGTGGAGGGCAGTTATGGGGCATTATACTGTGTGGAGGCAGTTATGGGGGCATTATACTGTGTGGGGCAGTTATGGGGCATTATACTGTGTGGAGGGCAGTTATGGGGGTATTATACTGTGTGGGGGCAGTTATGGGGCATTATACTGTGTGGAGGACAGTTATGGGGCATTATACTGTGTGGAGGGCAGTTATGGGGGTTTTATACTGTGTGGAGGGCAGTTATGGGGGCATTATACTGTGTGGAGGACAGTTATGGGGGCATTATACTGTGTGGCGGACAGTTATGGGGGTATTATACTGTGTGGGGGCAGTTATGGGGGCATTATACTGTGTGGAGGACAGTTATGGGGGTTTTATACTGTCTGGAGGACAGTTATGTGGGCATTACACTGTGTGAAGGACAGTTATGGGGGTATTATACTGTGTGGGGGCAGTTATGGGGGCATTATACTGTGTGGAGGACAGTTATAGGGGTATTATAATGTGTAAAGGGCAGTTATGGGGCATTATACTGTGTGAAGGGCAGTTATGGGGCATTATAGTGTGTGGAGGGCAGTTATGGGGGCATTATACTGTGTGGGGGCAGTTATGGGGCATTATACTGTGTGGAGGGCAGTTATGGGGGTATTATACTGTGTGGGGGCAGTTATGGGGGTATTATACTGTGTGGAGGGCAGTTATGTGGGCATTATACTGTGTGTAGGACAGTTATAGGGGCATTATACTGTATGGTGGCAGCTATGGGGGCATTATACTGTGGGGGCAGATATAGGGGAATTATAATGTGTGGGGGCAGCTATGGGCATTATACTGTGTGAGGAGCACTATGGGGGCATTATACTGTATGGGGCAGTGTCAAGGGCTATATTATATACAGTAGTATACAGCAGGGTCAGGGGTTAAATATTAGTTCAATAGCATAGTATATAGGGTGTGGCCTAAATAACCGTTCAATAATCGTAATCGAGGTTACATGTTCAATTAATCGTGATTCTGGTTTAGGTCATAATTGCCCAGCCCTACATACAATACAAAAGTACAGTATGGCTCCATAGAAGTCTATAGGGGCGGTATTATTATGGCCATATACATAATAGTTATATAGCAGTGAGCATGTGGTTCTAGTAGTGGAACCAGAGTCTGTAAGAGATCCTAACCCAATAAACGATACCATATATTATACTGGATGCTATGGGATACAAGGCGTTCCATAAAATGTAACATTTATGCTCTTTAGTCCAAACCATGTAGGTGTTAGTGTAGGCAAGCGATACAAAAATACTACAGCTCGTTGCAGCTACTTGATCTTGGTTATACTGGGGAGAAGAATTGTTCTTCTTTGTGCTCTAATGTGATACAGCTAAATACAAATCTCTTACACAGACATTACAGCAAGTTTTACAAAAGAGATGGAGCAAATATTTAATTCACTTCGTAATAATGCCGCACAGGTCCCTTCACATGAATATTTAATATGTAATAATACGTAGGCAGCAGGGAAAGAGGCTGAGAACGCCGGGCATTTCAGGCGCTGACAGAGGAGAAGGACTTCCAGATGCAAATCCAATTCTGTAAGTACCTAGAAAATGAGCAGAGAGACAGTGCTGCCAAGTCTCAAGATGCCTCCCAGCTGGAAGACGAGACGTCCCTCACCATGGAAATCATCCAAGAATATTGGAGTTCACCCAGATTGTACTTATAGAGTGCGGGCGAGGGCGTCTAAGCAGGTGCAACGAACCGAACTCCTCTCATCTTATCTATGGAAGACCTGGGGGGGACACAGCCCAATTCTGACCCCCTGGATAGTCCAGTCCAATAATTGGGTCAGGATCAGACCATGCAAAATTTCTCCAATGTTGTTAATGGGTAACTAAACGTTCCGCAAACTTCTGACATGTCAGACGTTTTGATTGGTGGGGGTCCGAGCACTGAGACCCCCCACTAATCCCTAAAACGAAGAGGCAGAAGGTCTCGTGTGAGCGCTCAGCCGCTTCTCTTCTGTTCGGCTTTTTCCGCAGTACGGGCTCATAGACTTTCTATTGAGCCCGTACTCCGCCACATCGATTTCCGGGAAAAGCCAAACAGATACGAAGCGGCTGAGCGATCGCACGGGCGCTTGTGCCGCTTTGTTTTAGCGATCAGTGCTCGGACCCCCACCAATCAAAACTTCTGACGTCACTATTAAATGTCAGAAGTTTGTTGAACGTTTAGTTACCCTTTAATGAAATTTAGTAGCAACGTAACAATCGTAGAGGAGGTCAATCTGTATACGATGGCGGAGCCGGACACAATATCATGCTTTCTCCGAGAACCAATACCGGATTCCAAAATGTCATGCAGGCGAAGGAGATTATTTAAGATCTCGGGTCTCCGACCTCCTTCCTCTGTTCCTAGTTTTGCAGCCTTGGTAATGGTGGAGTACAGCCGTATACAGTATATACTGATGTGTCCTGTCATACCGTATCTCTAAGGCTCTCTTCATATCTGTTATTTACGTGCTTTGGCTCAGTCACAGGAGCAAAACAATGGAAATTATGTCAGTGACGGAAACTAACGGCGCTTGACGAAACCCATTGAATTTAATGCATTGCATCAGGTTTCCATCATGGTGTCTGTCGTTTTCCCAGATAAAGTAGCGCTGCATACTACTCTATGTTGTCTGGGATTTTTACCGGAATCCATGATGTGAACGTCACCTAAACCTGATATATCCAGAAATATATGCACAAGATGTTAAATAAACATGTAAAAAAAAACGTATACGCAGATAAAAAAAAAATCATACTTACCCAGAATGCCCTCCTCCTTCTTCCTGCAGTCCGGCCTCCTGGGATGACATTGCATCCCATGTGACCGCTGCAGCCAATCACAGGCTATAGAGGTCACATGGACTGCAGTGTCATCCAGGGAGGCCGGACCGGACTGCGATGGAGTGACGCGACGCAATAACAACGACCTACGTAAGTATGAGCGACTTTTACCGCTGCCTACCGTAGTGGAAATTACGTCCGAAAAAACGCACGACAATGTGGTGCGGTTATCAGACAGGATGTACTGTGGGTTCCAGGTCGGATACGCTGCCTGGTTTTTAGGCAGCGTATCCGTCCCGTGGGAACCCGGCCTTATAGGATAATTTGGGGATATGACATAAATATCCGAGATGGGAATACCCCTTTAATCCCTGCCACTCAATAAAATAATATATACAGAATATTAAATGAAAGAATTAAAAAAAAAATTGGAGAAGAAAAGCTAATTAAAAATATATATATTACCCCTTGAGGTTGAGCAAAAATATTCACCCCCTGGGAACAAGAAGAGTGCGGGCTTTCCGGAAGTGAATTTGTCAGGATGATTAATCCTCTAATAGATCCAGAATTCCCCAGTGCCGACTTCACAGTTCTGGGAAGGGGCTGCCGGAGGGTCTGTGGCGCTCATTTGCTGTATATCAATAGGTAACTATAAGAAATGATCTCCATGTCAATAACGCTTCTCAAGGAATAGCCAACGCTCAGCAACATTAAGGCTCTGTTCACACGCTTAGTAAAAGATGTCTGAAAATACGGAGCGGTGTTCAAGGGAAAACAGCCCCTGATTTTAGGCCATTTTTTAATCAAACTCGCGTTTTTCATGTCGGTTTTTCATGGCCATTTTTGGAGATGTTCTTCTATAGAGTCAATGAGAAACGGCTCAAAAAAAACGGCTCAAGAAGTGACATTCACGTTTTTTTACCCGCCGTGTTTTGAAAATGAGGCGTAAAAAAAAGGCCCCGTGGGAACAGAACGCCGTATTTGCCATTCAAATCAATGGGCAGATGTTTGGAGGCATTCTGCTTCTGATTTTTCAGCCGTTTTCCGGACGTTTACGGTCCGAAAATAAGCCGTGTGAACATACCCTAATAAGTATTGACCCGGAGTGGGACCATGACTGGAGTTCACCCCGACCACAGTGCTGAAACTTCACCAAGAAATGTCATTCATATCCTTCTCTTTATAGGTTGGGATTTTTGGAAATGTGCCATAAAAATATAGCGAATTTGGTCAATTTCCCTTTGGGTCATGTAAAGGTTTAGGCATTTTCCAATAATATTTGGCACAAGCAAAACAAATTTCCAATTCAGACCAAGAAGTTCTAACAAGATCCCAGCCCTATGGATCTCTGATAAGTAACACTCCCAAATCTACAAATAATTGAGCAAAAAAAAATACAAACCTCCTGGGACGGTCCTGTTGTTTATCATCACCTGGGACTGGCAGAGGGGCAGGACTTAGCTAGAGGGGTGGGGATTAGCTTGTCTGGCAACTATGGGGAAGGCTCCTTTTGCAGCAAGCTTCCTCCTAGACAAACAAAATAATTTGAAATGATCTTTTTCCCAAAAGTTATTGTATCCCATGCTTTAGCACTAGAGTATTTCTCCACTGCGGAGGTTGTACCAACAATGTGCTGATCACAGAGGTCCCAGCAGTGCCTCTCCACGGTCCCCGCAGTCTTAGGGCATGACCAGACGTGGCGTATTTCTTCCGCCACTGTCCGCATCAATGCCGCACAGAATCTGCGTTGTAGATTCTGCGGCGGATCTGCCTAAAATGTGCAGTAAATTGATGCGGACTAGCTGCTGCGTATTGAGGTGAAAGTACTTCCCTTCTCTCTATCAGTGCAGGATAGAGAGAAGGGACAGCACTTTCCCTAGTGAAAGTAAAAAGAATTTCATACTTACCGGCCGTTGTCTTGGTGACGCGTCCCTCTTTCGCCATCCAGCCCGACCTCCCTGGATGACGCGGCAGTCCATGTGACCGCTGCTGCCTGTGATTGGCCTGTGATTGGCTGCAGCCTGTGATTGGCCTGTGATTGGTTGCAGCCTGTGATTGGCCTGTGATTGGCTGCAGCCTGTGATACGCCTGTGATTGGCTGCAGCCTGTGATTGGCCTGTGATTGGCTGCAGCCGTCACTTAGACTGAAACGTCATCCTGGGAGGCCGGACTGGAGACAGACGCAGGGAGTTCTCGGTAAGTATGAACTTATCTATTTTTTTACAGATACATGTATATTGAGATCGGTAGTCACTGTCCCGGGTGCAGAAACAGTTACTGCCGATCGCTTAACTCTTTCAGCACCCTGGACAGTGACTATTTACTGACGTCGCCTAGCAACGCTCCCGTAAATACGGGAGCCCCATTGACTTCCTCAGTCTGGCTGTAGACCTAGAAATACATAGGTCCAGCCAGAATGAAGAAATGTCATGTTAAAAAACCAATACGCTCCGCAGCACACATAACATGTGCATGACAGCTGCGGACTTCATTGTGGAAATTAGAATCTCCATTGAAGTCAATGGAGAAATTCCGCATCAAGTCCGCAACAAGTCCGCTACACGTCCGCAACAAGCATTGTATGCTGCGGACACCAAATTCCGCTCCGCAGCCTATGCTCCGCAGCGGAATTGTCCGCAACGTGTAAACGAACCCAACCACAAAGCTATGGAAGGCAATGGAGAAACGTGTACGCTGCGGACTGTCCGGAGCTGAATTGCAGAGCAATTCCGCTACGTGTGGTCATGCCCTTACAAGTGGTTTGTCCAAACTAAAAAACCTTTAAATCTGCATAAAATGTTGAGTAAATTCAGATATCCTTAGCTTCACTATAATGCTGTATACTCCAGTCACATCCAGAGCTGCATTCACATTAGAATCTGGGGATCCGGTGCAAATGGTTTCCGTTTGTCACCGTTGTGTAAGGGTTCCAACATTTTGACAGAATCAATACTGTAGTCGACTGCGCTGTTCATTCCGTAAAAACGACGGAAACCTTACACAACGGTGATGCAAACGGAAACCTATGGTTTGCGTTTGTTTCAGTTTGGATTCCGTTCATGGGTTCCCCTGACGGAAAGGTCCAACAGAACCCACAAACAGAGCCCCGACGCAGATGTGAACGCAGCCTAACGGTAGAAACTGGTGTAAACTATTGCGTAAATATTTACCTGGATTTCAATTTCTGTTGCACGGACAGCGCTAGAGGGAAATATAATACAGCCTTAGATGCATCTAGTTTATTTAGAGACGTATGTATATAATGCACCATACTGTATGCCCTGCACCCATGCTGCACCGGGAGGAGGTGCTGGAACGATGAGAGTCTCTGCAGCTTCAGAGATAATGGTAAACTAGCATCATTTTGAGTAGTGCTCTGGATGTGATTGGAGTATAAGAAGAAAATTGTAAGACAAGAGAGAAAAGCAGGTGATTTACATTTTAAGTAGAATTCCTGCTCCGCTCTCTGTTCTTGCCTCATTTACGGTAACATCCTTACATAACGTCGGGTCGCTGTGTCGGAGTAATCCCTGGATTGTAAGTTCCATGCTCGACATCTGACGCACCAGTAAGCACAGATAATACTGGATTGGAGGGAGAAATTCTCTCCACTTAGTGAAGATTGTGGCCCCCGGGGACTGGAGAAGCAGCTGCTGCGCTCTCACGTGTCCTCCAGTCTGTCTAATGTTCGTGCTCCACGTTATACGCGGTGTGCGCAATTATTAAGCATTTTTGAGGATTCAGGTTATTATTGAACAACTACAGGGCTGTCGGTCAGTCCAAAATGTTAATAAACCTCAAGCCTGAATATTTAAGAAAGTAAAAGTGCGGTTTTGGCTTTCTCAGGAGAATATCTGTGTGTGCAGAATTATTGGGCAACTATAAGGGCTAGTTCACACGCTGCATAAATACTGAGTGGGAAAAAACGCTCAGAAATTGACTTGAGGTCCAGAATTTTATTCCGCAGCACGTCAATTGTATTTGCGCAACGCTGCGGAAAATACACACCAAAACTGCAGCAAAGGCAGGAAATTCGCAAGTAAAAAACCGCACCTAATCGTTCAGTCTGCGATACGTTTTTCGGTGCGGTTCTTACGGTTTGATGCGTTTTTCGGCGCGTTTTTGTACTGCGGATTTTGGTGCGATTTTCCACAGCATTGGGCAGATACAATTCGCAAACGGAAACACAAAATAAATTGACATGCAGCGGATTCTAAAATCCGCACCGCAGGTCAATTTCCATCCAGAAAAATACTGCAGCGTGTACATGAGATTTCCTGGAATCTCATTGACTGTGCTGGTACTGTATTACGCTGCGGATTTGCCGCGCGGCAAAACCACACAGAGTACGCATCGTGTGCATTGGGCCTTAGTGCGCAGAATTATTATGTAACTAAATGAAACTTGTCCACAGCCCCCGGACACTGATCAGAGGGGTGGACTCTTCTCCTTCACCGGAAATCTGCCGCTTAAGAAGGGCCCACAAGTTCTCACTAGGGTTTAGGTCGGGTGAGGAAGGGGCCGTGTCATTATTCTCTCATCTTTAACCCTTTACTGGCTCGCCCTGCAGTGGAGACTTCGATGCATGAGATGGAGCATTGTCCTGCATAATAATCCTGGTTTTCTTGAGATGCGACTTTTTCCTGTTCCGCTGCTTGACAAAAGTGTCTTCTAAAAACCGGCAGTAGGTTTGGGAGTTGATTTTTAGTCCATCATTAACACGAAAAGGTCCAACTAGCATCTTTAATAATACCGGCCCATAGCATTACCCCACCCCCACCGTGCTGGCGTCTGAGTCGTAGTCGTAGTCGAGCTCTGTGCCCGTTACTGATCCAGTCACGGGCCCATCCAACTGGTCCGTCAAGAGTCCCTCTCATTTCATAAGTCCACAAAACCTTTGATATATCCGTCTTCGGATATTTCTTGGCCCAGTCTTGAGGTCTCGTTCAGTGGTGGTCGGGTTTCAGGCTTCCTTACCTCGGGCGTGTCTCTGAGCACTGGACTCCTTGTACTTCTGGGCACTCCGGGGAGGTCGCGGTTCTGGAATATGAAGCACTGGAGGATAATGGGTTCCTGGTCACTTCACGTTTCATTCTTCTCAAATGTTTGGCAAATAAGTTCCGTTGTATTTTTATTCTCAACACGTTTTTTGCGACCCTGTTGACTATTTGCAACAAAACGTTTGATGGTTCTGTGACCTTCCCCAATATCTGAGCAATTACAGGAGCGCTGCGTCCCTCTGAAAGACTTAACAATTTTTGACTTTTAAGAGTCTGTTAAATCTCTTTTTTGGCCAATTTTGGAAAACCAGCTGCCTAATAATTCTGCACAGCTTGATATAGGGATATAGGGTCTTGATCTCCTTAGGTCTCGCCCCCCCCCCCTCCTTACACAAATACACATCACCTGATATGCTGCATCCAATAAGCAGCCAAGTTTACACAGCTCGGAGTTGGAAAATCTGCATAAAAATGATGAGAAGGTCAAAATACTAATAATTGTGCACACAGTGTACGTAGGTCTAAGAAGCTTCAGGAATTGTGATTTTGTCTCAAGTGATTTTTCCTGCTTCTCTGAAAAACTTATAGCAGCCATAAAAAATGAAGAACCGGGAACCAGTGTGTTTTAATTATTTAAATATGAATGGGAATGTATCATTAGGCCATATTATTTAAATCAGGTTTTATTATCAACTTATGTTTGAAAATTGTATCTTTGTTGTGTAGACTGGGAAAGAGCCAGCAGAGTCATCTCATTATCATTAGAGGGCGGGGTCAGCAGATTCACCATATTATCATTAGGGTATGTTCACACGAAGTGTTTTCAGGCGTATTTCGGGGCGTTTACGCCTGAAAAAACGCCTCAAAACATCTGCCCATTGATTTCAATGGGAAATACGGTGTTCTGTTCCGACGGGGCGTTTTTTTTATGCCTCATTTTCCAAAAACGACACGTAAAAAGACGCCCGTGAAAAAGAAGTGCATGTCACTTCTTGGAACGTTTTTGGAGCTGTTTTTCATTGACTCTATAGTAAAACAGCTTAAAAAACTTCCGTAATAAACGCCGCGAAAATCGCGAGTGGCTTAAAAAACATCTGAAAATCAGGAGCTGTATTCCCTTGAAAATAGCTCCGTATTTTGAGACGTTTTTTATTTTGTGTGTGCACATACCCTTAGATAGCAGTGTCAGCAGAGTTATATCATAAAGATTAGAGGGCGGGGTCCGCAACCTTATACCGTAATCATTAGAGTGCGGGGTCCGCATAGTTATACCGTAATCATTAGAGGGCGGGGTCTGCAATGTTATACTGTAATCATTAGAGGGCGGGGTTCGCAATGTTATGCTGTAATCATTACAGGGCGGAGTCTGCAACGTTATACCCTAATCATTAGAGGGTGGGGCCCGCAACGTTATACCGTATTAATTAGAGGGCAGGGTCTGCAATGTTATACTGTAATCATTAGAGGGCGGGGTCCGCAACATTATACCGTAATCATTAGAGGGTGGGTTTTGCAGAGTAGCCTTCTCATAATCATTAGAGTGTGGTGTCAGCAGAGTCATTTCATTATTATTAAAAGACAGGATCCGCGGAGTCATCTCATGATCATTAATGGGAGGAGTTTGCAAAGTCATATCATAATCGTTAAAGAGAGTGGGATAACTAGATTCCTGTAAAGGATCTGCCAGGCACAGCTTCGGGGTTAACTCCCAGAACTAATCAGTCAGCACCTGAGAATACATCCCTGAGACTGACTCCTGCTTCCACCATTCAGGCTGGCAGGCTTAGGAGTGGGAGAGCCTATCGTAACCTGGCAAGACTTAGCTAGCTCCCGCCCTCGGTCTATTTAAGCCTGCACTTCCTGTCCCTCGGTGCTTGTGATTCTTTCCTTGTGGTTTCCTGGCCCAGCTACAGCTCCTGCTATTTTTGATCCTGCTCCATACAGACCCTGGCTTACCGACTACTCTTCTGCTTTTCGTTTTGTACCTCGCACACTCCTGGCTTGACTCGGCTCGTTCACCACTCTGGTTGCTCACGGTGTTGCCGTGGGCAACGGCCCCTTTTCCTTGCTAGTGTTCCTTTGTATGTTTGTCGTGTTTGTCGTGCACTTACTGAGCGCAGGGACCGCCGCCCTGTTGTACCCCGTCGCCTAGGGCGGGTCGTTGCAAGTAGGCAGGGACAGAGTGGCGGGTAGATTAGGGCTCACTTGTCCGTCTCCCTACCCCCTGCCATTACATAATCACAAGCCCATACCTAGTCTACCCCTGGTCCCTGACACCACTATGGATCCCCGTGAGACCCTGGCTCAGCAAATGCAGGGTCTCTCCCTACAGGTCCAGGCCCTGGCTCAGAGGGTCAACCAGCCTGATGCTACCCTGGTAGTTCCCCTCACCGCACCTCTTGAACCCCACCTCAAGTTGCCCGACCGGTTCTCAGGGGTCCGGAGGGCTTTTCTATCCTTTCGGGAGAGTTGTAGGCTTTACTTTCGTTTAAAGCCTCATTCCTCAGGTTCTGAGAGCCAGCAGGTGGGTATAATTATGTCCCGGCTCCAGGAAGGGCCCCAAGAGTGGGCCTTCTCCTTGGCTCCTGACGCCCCTGAACTTTCCTCCGTTGATTGTTTCTTTTCTGCTCTCGGACATATTTATGACGAGACTGACAGGACTGCCTTTGCCGAGAGTCAGCTGGTGACCTTAAGTCAGGGTAAGAGACCTGTTGAGGAGTATTGCTCTGACTTTCGGAAGTGGTGCGTAGCTTCTCGGTGGAATGACCCTGCCTTAAGGTGCCAGTTTAGGTTGGGTCTGTCGAATGCCCTGAAAGACCTGCTAGTTAGCTATCCCTCTTCTGACTCCCTAGACCAGGTTATGGCTTTAGCGGTACGACTTGACCGACGTCTCAGGGAATGACAACGTGAACGTTTATGTGTTTTCTCCTCCGACTCCCCCATGATGCCTCCCGAAGCTCCGTTGCTTCGTTCCTCACCGAAAGATTCAGAGATACCTATGCAACTCGGGGCCTCCGTGTCCCCCCAACAACGTAGAGAATTCCGCAGGAAGAATGGTCTCTGCTTCTACTGTGGGGACGACAAGCATCAAGTGAACAACTGTCCTAAGCGTAAGATTGCAGCCAGAGAACTTCCGCGTCTAAGTGATCATCGGGGAGGTCACTTGGGCGCACAGGTATTTCCCGTAAATATGAAGCGTACTAAGATCTTGCTTCCCTTTCAGGTCTCTTTTGGTGGTAGGTCTGCTACCGGCAGTGCCTTCGTGGATTCAGGGTCCTCTACTAATATCATGTCTGTGGAATTTGCTATGTCCCTTGCTATGCCTCTGATTGATTTGCCTAAACCTGTAGTGGGTATCGACTCCACTCCTCTTGCTAATGGTTATTTTACACAGCATACCCCTGTTTTTGAACTCCTTGTTGGCTCCATGCATTTGGAGAAATGCTCTGTACTGTTGATGCAGGGATTATCGTACGATTTGGTTCTAGGTCTTCCCTGGTTGCAGTTGCATAATCCTACGTTTGACTGGAATACTGGGGAGCTAACCAAATGGGGTAATGAATGTTGTACGTCATGTTTTTCTGTTAATTCTATTTCTCCCCCTAAGGAGGCGAATACGCTACCCGAGTTTGTTCAGGACTTCGCTGATGTTTTCTCTAGGAAGGCCTCCGAAGTGTTACCTCCTCATAGAGAATACGATTGCGCTATCGAATTGGTACCAGGAGCTAAGCTTCCTAAGGGTAGGATATTTAATCTTTCTTGTCCCGAACGTGAAGCTATGAGAGTGTATATCCAGGAATCCCTGGCCAAGGGTTACATTCGTCCCTCTTCTTCTCCGGTAGGTGCTGGCTTCTTCTTCGTGGGGAAGAAGGATGGTGGTCTTAGGCCATGCATTGACTACCGTAGCCTGAATAAGGTCACGGTAAGGAACCAGTATCCCCTTCCTTTGATTCCTGATCTCTTTAATCAGGTTCAGGGGGCCCAATGGTTTTCTAAATTGGATCTACGGGGGGCGTATAACCTTATCCGCATCAAAGAGGGGGATGAGTGGAAGACTGCGTTTAACACGCCCGAAGGCCATTTCGAATACTTCGTCATGCCCTTTGGGTTGTGTAATGCCCCTGCGGTCTTCCAGAATTTCATAAAATGAGATTTTGAGAAATTACCTGGGGATTTTTCTGGTAGTGTACCTTGATGACATACTGGTGTTTTCCAAGGACTGGTCCTCCCACATTGAGCATGTCAGGAAGGTGCTCCAGGTCCTTCGGGAAAACAAACTGTTTGCCAAAACCGAAAAATGTGTGTTTGGGGTACAGGAGATTCCATTTTTGGGTCAAATCCTCACTCCTCATGAATTCCGCATGGCCCCGCCAAGGTTCAGGCTGTGGCGGAATGGGTCCAACCTGCCTCCCTGAAGGCGTTACAGTGTTTTTTGGGGTTCGCTAATTATTACAGGAGATTTATTGCTAACTTCTCGGTCATCGCTAAGCCCCTTACGGACCTCACTCGCAAAGGTGCTGATCTCCTCCACTGGCCTCCTGAGGCTGTCCAGGCTTTTGAGGTCCTTAAGAAGTGCTTTGTCTCGGCCCCGGTGCTGGTTCAGCCCAACCAAATGGAGCCATTTATCGTGGAAGTTGACGCATCTGAGGTGGGAGTGGGGGCTGTCTTGTCCCAGGGTACCAGGTCCCTCACCCATCTCCGCCCCTGTGCCTACTTCTCCAGGAAGTTTTCGCCAACTGAAAGTAATTATGATATTGGCAACCGCGAACTCTTAGCCATTAAATGGGCATTTGAAGAGTGGCGCCACTTCCTGGAGGGGGCTAGGCACCAGGTAACGGTCCTTAGCGACCACAAGAATCTGGTTTTCCTAGAATCTGTCCGGAGGCTAAACCCGAGACAAGCTCGATGGGCGTTATTTTTTACCAGATTCAATTTTTTGGTTACCTATAGGGCTGGGTCTAAAAATATTAAGGCTGATGCACTGTCGCGTAGCTTCATGGCCAGCCCTCCTTCGGAGGAAGATCCTGCTTGTATTTTGCCTCCAGGTATAATCATTTCCTCGATCGATTCTGATTTAGTCTCTGATATTGCTGCTGATCAAGGTGCAGCTCCCGGGAACCTTCCTGAGAACAAGCTGTTTGTTCCCCTGCAATTCCGGCTAAGGGTACTTAGGGAAAATCATGACTCCGCACTATCTGGCCATCCAGGCATCCTGGGTACCAAACACCTCATTACCAGAAATTATTGGTGGCCTGGGTTGCCTAAAGACGTTAAGGCCTACGTCGCCGCTTGTGAGGTTTGTGCTAGGTCCAAGACTCCCAGGTCCCGACCAGCGGGCTTACTGCGTTCGTTGCCCATTCCCCAGAGACCTTGGACACATATCTCCATGGATTTTATCACCGATTTGCCTCCATCCCAAGGCAAGTCGGTGGTGTGGGTGGTGGTGGACCGCTTCAGTAAGATGTGCCACTTTGTGCCCCTCAAGAAACTACCCAACGCCAAAACGTTGGCTACCTTGTTTGTCAAACACATCCTGCGTCTCCATGGGGTCCCTGTCAATATTGTTTCGGACAGAGGGGTACAATTTGTTTCATTGTTTTGGAGAGCCTTCTGTATGAAGTTGGGGATTGATCTGTCCTTCTCCTCTGCCTTCCATCCTGAAACCAATGGCCAAACGGAGAGGACTAATCAATCTCTAGAACAATACTTAAGGTGTTTTGTCTCTGACTGTCAATTTGATTGGGTCTCTTTCATTCCCCTCGCCGAATTTTCCCTTAATAACCGGGTCAGTAACTCGTCAGGGGTCTCTCCTTTTTTTTGTAATTTTGGGTTTAATCCACGGTTCTCCTCCGTTTCACCTGGTAGTTCCAACAATCCCGAGGTAGAGGTCGTTCATCGGGAACTGTGCACAGTCTGGGCCCAGGTTCAGAAAAACCTAGAGGTGTCCCAGAGCGTACAAAAAACTCAGGCTGATAAAAAACGTTCTGCTAACCCCCTGTTTATGGTCGGGGATCTGGTGTGGTTGTCGTCTAGGAACTTGCGTCTCAAGGTTCCGTCCATGAAGTTTGCTCCCCGGTTTATTGGGCCGTATAAGGTCATTGAGGTCCTCAATCCTGTCTCCTTCCGGCTGGAGTTAGCCCCGTCTTTTCGAATACACGACGTGTTTCATGCCTCCCTCCTCAAACGCTGCTCCCCGTCCTTGGCTCCCTCGAGGAGACCTCCTGTTCCCATCCTCACCCCGGAGGGGGTGGAATTCGAGGTGGCCAGGATTGTGGACAGCAAGATGGTCCAAGGCTCCCTCCAGTACCTGGTCCATTGGAGAGGATACGGGCCCGAGGAGAGGATTTGGGTACCCGCCCGGGATGTTCACGCTGGGGTATTGGTCAGGAGGTTCCACCTGCGTTTCCCCAGTAAGCCAGGTCCACTTAGAAAGGGTCCGGTGGCCCCTCATAAAAGGGGGGGTACTGTAAAGGATCTGCCAGGCACAGCTTCGGGGTTAACTCCCAGAACTAATCAGTCAGCACCTGAGAATATATCCCTGAGACTGACTCCTGCTTCCACCATTCAGGCTGGCAGGCTTAGGAGTGGGAGAGCCTATAGTAACCTGGCCAGACTCAGCTAGCTCCCGCCCTCGGTCTATTTAAGCCTGCACTTCCTGTCCCTCGGTGCTTGTGATTCTTTCCTTGTGGTTTCCTGGCCCAGCTACAGCTCCTGCTATTTTTGATCCTGCTCCATACAGACCCTGGCTTACCGACTACTCTTCTGCTTTTCGTTTTGTACCTCGCACACTCCTGGCTTGACTCGGCTCGTTCACCACTCTGGTTGCTCACGGTGTTGCCGTGGGCAAAGGCCCCTTTTCCTTGCTAGTGTTCCTTTGTATGTTTGTCGTGTTTGTCGTGCACTTACTGAGCGCAGGGACCGCTGCCCAGTTGTACCCCGTCGCCTAGGGCGGGTCGTTGCAAGTAGGCAGGGACAGAGTGGCGGGTAGATTAGGGCTCACTTGTCCGTCTCCCTACCCCCTGCCATTACAATTCCTCTCATCATTAGAGGGTGGGGGGCTTAATGACATGACAGCTCTATTATACTGCTGATAAGAAGAGATAGTAAGACTATAAACTATGCACAGAGATAAGGCTCTGTATACAGCTCTCCTGTCACTCCCGGTCTCTGGGGGAGGAGCTATACTTCATCTCTTCCTGGAGACTATTAGCCTATGGACGCTTTTCTGGCCATTAAATCCTGTTAATTGCAGCTACCATAAAGCATTATATGTGTGTGTGTGTGTGTGTGTGTGTGTGTGTGTGTGTGTGTGCGTGCGTGCGTGCGTGCGTGCGTGCGTGAAATTTTGTAACATGTCTTATTAGGAAAACGTATCATGTTGCTCTCCTTCCGGCAGCCTGTAGTTCCCATTTATCTGCTTAACACCTCTTGCACATGAGCAAGTGCGGAACGTGAAAAACGGTCCGTGTGTCGGCAGGTTTTCCCGGCCCGACCGCGGTACAGGTGAACGGGACTCCTGGTATTATAGGCATTTTATGATGCTAGGAGTCCCTGCCTCCCCACAGAACTGCTGTTCCGAACTGAACAAAATGATATCGGCTCTAAACCACCTAAGTCCCCCAAAACTGTATGCAGTAATAAAAGAGAAGACGGAAGGAGTGAGGATGAGAGGAGGAGGGGGCATGGATGAGGGGGTGCATACATGGGTGTTATGGATTCCCCCTGTCACAGGGCTGTGTCCCTACATACTGACAGTATCACACTGTGCTGGGACACATCCGCCTGACAAGGGGAATTGTCTATCAGTCCTGGACTGCACAAAGACTTTTTGTGAAATACAAGGATTTCCAATAATAAACATGTCAGGAGAGGTGACAGATTCTCTATAAATCTAGTGACTCACAGGTGACGACGTCTCAGATTCTAGTAGTTTTTTTCCTCTTTTCTTCTCCATCCGGCTTTGAGCCATGACTGATTTCTGCAGAATTTGCCACTCCGATGTCTTCGACTCCTCACTTTTCCAACATTTCCACACCTATAAATGAAAATAAAGTTATCATGGTGCCACATACTGTGCCCCTAAATATAATAGCACCAAACACTGCGCACCTGAATATAATGATACCACACACTATAAAACACCACATACACACAGCCCCCTGTACATAGTGCCACACTCAGCCCCCTGTACATAGTGCCACACACAGCCCCCTGTAGATATTACACCACCCCATAGATAGTGCCACACACAGCCCCAGTGGATATTACACCCCCCCCCCATACATAGCGCCACACACACCCCCCTGTAGATATCACACATCCCCCCCCATAGAGAGCGTTACACATGGCCGCCTATATATACAAATGAATATCCCCCCAAACGGAAATCTTTAGCAAAGTTTCCATCACCATTGGGATCAATGGTGATGCAAACGGAAGCAAAGGTTTCCATTTGCCTTTCCGTTGAGGGGTTAACCAGACGGAACCCCTCAACGGAAGGGCGGCGGTGATGTGAACAGGGCCTTAGATACAGGGCCTTAGATACAGGGACCATGTGCATGTGTGATACTGTTTGTTGGACCCTGTATCTAAGCCTAATGTAGGCTTAGATATAGGGTGCAGCAGACAGTATTCTTATGCAGTATAAGCTGCGGCCCTGTATCTAAGCCTAACACATGGTAGGCTTTAAAGGTTGTCCAGTCCCTAAACATTGATGGCCTACCTTCAGTATAGGCCATCAATAGCTGATGGGTTGGGGTCAGACACCCGGGACCCCCGCTAATCAGCTATTTTGAAGGGGTTGCAGCCGCTCGTAAGAGTGCTGCTTCCCCTTCATTTCCCTCACTTGCTCACACTGTGAATCGCTGACACGTCCGTGTCGGCGATTCAGTGTGAGAAAGTGACCGGAATGAAGGGGAAGTAGCACTCGTACGAGCGGCTGCAACCCCTTCAAAATAGCTGACTAGCGGGGGTCCCGGGTGTCTGACCCCAACCCATCAGCAAAACAATAAAACTAAACTTACCTCCCCTTCGGCCACAGGTCCTCACTGCATCAACTGTCGGGACGCTGTGCGCGGCGCAAAGCATCGTGACGTTATGCGCTGCGCACAGTGCTGTGACATCACAACCTCCGATGCGCTCCAGGAAGAGGAGAGGTAAGTACTGTCAGTTACTATAGTAACAGGGGCCCGTGTAGTTTATTACATAGGCCCCAGTTACTATAGTAACTTTTCATTGATGTGTGAATGTGGCTGCCGCTAGCACCGGGGCCCCCTCCGGTGCTAGCGATGCCACACCGGGCATGAGGGGGGCCGTTCGATCATGTGTAGTTCGGACGGCCATGGGCCCCCCGGGAGCTTTGTGCTCCGGGCGGCCGCCGGAACCGCCCTAATGATAATCCGCCACTGATAATATGAATGGTAAAAATCATACAAACGAGTCTCCTAAGATAAATATATATTTTATAATGGGGCGGGGGGTAAATACATGTTCTAGCGGTGTGATAATCGCGCACTGGATGTCATTGGGAGATGGAGCAGGTGGTGAATTTTCATCCTGTGACGCTTCATCTCTCTACATAACAGCAATTTGTTTCCCTCTCCGTCATTGATCATAATTCCATGTGTCCTGGATGACAGCATGAACCAAGTGTAACACAAGGGAACGCTTCACCTGCACACCCACACTCAATTACCGGTATGTTGGAAAAAGGTTAAACATTTTTGGGAAATGCTGTAATTGAAGAAAGAAATGTATTTGATTCATAGTTTTCAATGACATTTTTTTTAAGTGCATTAGATAATTCATATGATTTTACAACTAATAGCGACATGATATCATCTCTAAATATCCACGCTAATAAAAGTAAAAATAAAACAATAAATATACATATATATACAGCACACAAGAAAATGGTGACAGCACACTGCAAACACTAATACCACCTAAGCCACGAAATATAAATAAATATGCATTACTGCTAAATCTACTTACAATAGGGAGGTTGTTAGCTCACATTTTGATCAAATTGTGTGAGCCCACCTGCCACGACAAGGCGACCTCTATAGGTGGGAACCTACACTGCACATACACCCAGAACTGGGACTAAACTTACATATATATCTGGGTATGGTAGGAACCAGCATTAAACTAATTAAAATCACCCAGGGCAGAATGGGAGGAGGGCAAGATCAAAAAATGGAAGCAGTCACTAACCCCACATATATGAATCATGTACATAGGGACAGTATTATTGTAGTTATATTCCTGTATATAGGGGCAGTATTATAGTTATATATTCTTGTATATAGGAGGCAGTATTATAATAGTTATATTCTTGTATATAGGAGCAGTATTATAGTAGTTATATTCTTGTATATAGGGGGCAGTATTATAGTAGTTATATTCTTGTATATAGGGGCAGTATTATAGTAGTTATATTCTTGTATATAGGGGCAGTATTATAGTAGTTCTATTCTTGTATATAGGGAGCAGTATTATAGTAGTTATATTCTTGTATATAGGGGCAGTATTATAGTAGTTATGTTCTTGTATATAGGGGAAGTATTATAGTAGTTATATTCTTGTATATAGGGGGCAGGAATACAGTAGTTATATTCTTGTATATAGGGCCAGTATTATAGTCGTTATATTCTTGTATATAGGGGCAGTATTATAGTAGTTCTATTCTTGTATATAGGGGGCAGGAATACAGTAGTTATATTCTTGTATATAGGGGCAGTATTATAGTAGTTATATTCTTGTATATAGGGGCAGTATTATAGTAGTTATATTCTTGTATATAGGGGGCAGTATTATAGTAGTTATATTCTTGTATATAGGAGCAGTATTATAGTAGTTATATTCTTGTATATAGGGGGCAGTATTATAGTAGTTATATTCTTGTATATAGGGGGCAGGAATACAGTAGTTATATTCTTGTATATAGGGCCAGTATTATAGTAGTTATATTCTTGTATATAGGGGCAGTATTATAGTAGTTCTATTCTTGTATATAGGGGGCAGGAATACAGTAGTTATATTCTTGTATATAGGGGCAGTATTATAGTAGTTATATTCTTGTATATAGGGGCAGTATTATAGTAGTTATATTCTTGTATATAGGAGCAGTATTATAGTAGTTATATTCTTGTATATAGGAGCAGTATTATAGTAGTTATATTCTTGTATATAGGAGCAGTATTATAGTAGTTTTATTCTTGTATATAGGGGCAGTATCATAGTAGTTTTATTCTTGTATATAGGAGGCAGTATTATAGTAGTTATATTCTTGTATATAGGAGCAGTATTATAGTAGTTATATTCTTGTATATAGGGGGCAGTATTATAGTAGTTATATTCTTGTATATAGGAGCAGTACTATAGTAGTTATATTCTTGTATATAGGGGGCAGTATTATAGTAGTTATATTCTTGTATATAGGAGCAGTATTATAGTAGTTATATTCTTGTATATAGGGTCAGTATTATAGTAGTTATAGTCTTGTATATAGGGGGCAGTATTATAGTAGTTATATTCTTGTATATAGGAGCAGTATTATAGTAGTTTTATTCTTGTATATAGGGGCAGTATTATAGTAGTTATATTCTTGTATATAGGGGGCAGTATTATAGTAGTTATATTCTTGTATATAGGGGGCAGTATTATAGCTGTTATATTCTTGTATATAGGGGGCAGTATTATAGTAGTTATATTCTTGTATATAGGGGCAGTATTATAGTAGTTATATTCTTGTATATAGGGGGCAGTATTATAGTAGTTATATTCTTGTATATAGGAGTAGTATTATAGCTGTTATATTCTTGTATATAGGGGGCAGTATTATAGTAGTTATATTCTTGTATATAGGAGTAGTATTATAGCTGTTATATTCTTGTATATAGGAGTAGTATTATAGCTGTTATATTCTTGTATATAGGGGCAGTATTATAGTGGTTATACTCTTGTGCATAGGGGGCAGTAATATAAAAATTTTCAACTGCAGTATTAATGAGCAATGGAACAGCTCCTTTCAGAATATAAGAGGACATGAGATCTCTTCTCCATGAAGGGAGGGACACTAAGGGCACAGCCAGACGTGGCGGAGTTTTTCCGCTGCAAATGTTGGTGCAGATTTGGGGCAATTACGCAACGAATCTGCACCAACATTTCCATATTTGACAGGTAATTCAGACGTTGCAGATATCACAGCGGACTTGCCACAGATTTCAGTTTTTGCATTGCAAAGGCTGAAATACGCAGTGAAATTCCGCTTCTTCTCCGCAACAGTCAGTGCATGCTGCGGAGGGAAAATGCCGCACCGCAGCCTATGGTCCACAGCAGAGTTTTCCGCAACGTCTGAACTAACTTGCCTAAAAATGTATTGAAACAAATATAAAAACCAGCCGCAGGAGAATTCCACAGCAGTTTCGCCACCTCTGGCCGTGCCCTAATAGTGAAATTACTTACAGCATTTGCTAAATCTATTTCACACAATGTCTTCGGTAACGGTGGCTGCCGCAGTGATAATAATGTGACCGGTTGCTCTTCCAGTGGGACATGGAACAGATCTGGTCATTACTCTGATATGTCGGATTCAGTGTAAATGCTATAAGTGGCAGATCTTGCAGTGGGATTATTGTAATCTGCTTGGAGTCATAATGAAGGGTCTGGATTTTGTGCTGCAGAGTTTTAAATGCGTATACTCTGTGCAGAGCTCTTCAGTGCTGGAGTGCTGCGCTGTTACATATACTGTATATACTGTGCAGAGCTCTTCAGTGCTGGAGTGCTGCGCTGTTACATATACTGTATATTCTGTGCAGAGCTCTTCAGTGCTGGAGTGCTGCGCTGTTACATATACTGTATATACTGTGGAGAGCTCTTCAGTGCTGGAGTGCTGCGCTGTTACATATACTGTATATACTGTGCAGAGCTCTTCAGTGCTGGAGTGCTGCGCTGTTACATATACTGTATATACTATGCAGAGCTCTTCAGTGCTGGAGTGCTGCGCTGTTACATATACTGTATATTCTGTGCAGAGCTCTTCAGTGCTGGAGTGCTGCGCTGTTACATATACTGTATATACTGTGCAGAGCTCTTCAGTGCTGGAGTGCTGCGCTGTTACATATACTGTATATTCTGTGCAGAGCTCTTCAGTGCTGGAGTGCTGCGCTGTTACATATACTGTATATTCTGTGCAGAGCTCTTCAGTGCTGGAGTGCTGCGCTGTTACATATACTGTATATACTGTGCAGAGCTCTTCAGTGCTGGAGTGCTGCGCTGTTACATATACTGTATATTCTATGCAGAGCTCTTCAGTGCTGGAGTGCTGCGCCTTTACATATACTGTATATTCTGTGCAGAGCTCTTCAGTGATGGAGTGCTGCGCTGTTACATATACTGTATATACTGTGCAGAGCTCTTCAGTGCTGGAGTGCTGCGCTGTTACATATACTGTATATTCTGCATTGGACGCTGTAAATTAAGTTTATTTTATGACTCTAGAGTTTCTATGAGTTGAGGCAAAGATTTTCTTTAGGGCTCCTTCCCCACAAAGTAGTTCACACAGATCCCTGTTTTCTGAAAAGAATACATGGATTTGTAGTCCAGTGGCCCAATCATTGGTCCTGGTTTGTGGCTCCATGCAAAGTGATTTATCCCTATTTTTATATAAAGTTAACCCTTGCTGCCCCATCTATGAGGACCTAGGGCAGACTACCTACCAAACACCTCTTAGCAATCTCCCAGCCCCGTCATACGGTATAAGCAGTCAAGGTAGCTAGCAGGGGGCGTGTAATCGTGGACCCAATTCGGATGAGCCTCCGCCCCATAGTCAGTGACCTGCATAGGGCCCCCCTGACCACAGGCTTCATAATATTAGCAAAATTCAAAGAAGGTCAAGGCCCAATGTAAGGATATGATATGAGCCTACACCAGTATGGAGGAAGGAGTATTTGGAATATTGCTCGGTGGTCTTCCCACTTCTTTGTACCCTCATGATTGTATCTATTGCACTTATTTTAAAGTACATCCTCACTCAGATATAAAAAATTAGCTGCCCTGAGAAATCCCCTCCTATAATAGAAAGGCATGTTCCTAACCTTAGTTCATCTAGGACCAAGAAGTCACAACAGTCATTTTTACATCTATGGAGCCGTCATTTAGTCACAAGGTCACCCAGGCTTCATAGAAATGCACGGTCTCTGTTCTCTTCTCCTCTCCATTGTTTACAGCTCCTGCTATTTTACTGAATTTAATCCAGAGCCTAATCTGTCTCAGTCTTTTCTTCCTATATTAGTCCGTTCTATTGCTAACCTCACGTCTTCTTGTAGATGGGTCTAGGAAGTAACTAGGAGTCATCTCTACATTGATTTGGATGGCTAGGGTGATGGTTTGGGTTGGCAGGGGCTGTGCTGCTGAGTTTTTTTTATTCTACTTTACTTTTATCTTTATTTATTTTTGCATAATTTTACCTTTGATTGTACGTCCGTCAAGAGGTCATAAAAGATCTCTTTTTACACTATAGTCCCAGTGACATTAGTCACACACAGAGCCGATCTGAGTCTGCTATTCTGGGGGAAACCCTGCGATCACATGATCGCCGGATCGAATAGAGGCAAGGGCAATCGATTGCAGAAGCCTTCATCCTGCGCCAAACATATACAATGTTGCAAGATATTTATTTGATTTTTTTAAAGATAGAAACATTATATCTCTCTTAGGGTATGTTCACACACACTAATTACGGACGTAATTCGGGCGACCTGTCACTTCTTGGGGTGTAATTGGAGCCGTTATTCATTGACTCCAATGAAAAGCAGCGCCAATTACGTCCGTAATGGACGCGGCGTTCAAGCGCCTGCACATGCCGTTACGGCTGAAATTACGGGGATGTTTTCTCCTGAAAACATAGCCATAATTTCAGCCGTTACAGACGCTGTCGTGTGAACATACCCTTACACTATGAATTTCAAGTCCTTTTTTGCTCATTTTAAGGGAATACAATGTATTGTCTGACAAATATCAGATACTCACTGAAGCAAAAAATAAAATCTTATGATGACACCGAGCGGGTTCTGCAATTAGGCAGCCGCCCTTCAACCTTTTGTTATTGCTGTCGTAGAAAAGTATTGATCCACCTGCAAACAAGTCTAGCAGAAACCCTTCCACTCCTGAAATGTCAGCAAAGGCCGCACTAATCTCGCTCGCAGCCCCCTGCACCTCCGCAGCCAATAAAACATGTCCCTTTAACTCTGGTTGCTAGGAGACTATTTAAAAAGACGGAGGACACTGGTTGAGATTGTAGGACGAGTAGAGCTTAAATTTATGGGGAGATCTCTTCTCCGGACATGACCTATGGGGTTTCCATTTGATACATTCCATAGGCTCTTTGCATACAATGCAATCGATGTTGACCGATTTCTCACACTGTCCCTTTAATAATTCAGCCTCCGATTAAAAGAAAGAGCAATTAACCAATTATTTCTTTATTCATAGAATGCGGGATATAAACGACATACGGTATCCGCACCATTAGGGAATGTGACAACCGTTATTGTGCCGAAATTAACACCATTCACTTCGCACATCCAACTATCATTGTTTATTAGGTTCGAAATATATCTTTTTAGGGGTCGGGTCTGTCTGTTTTTTCTGATACAGAGCTCCAAATCCTCAGCATAGACATAGTTACATGATAAAATTCTGGCTACTTGCAGCCACCACTGGGGGGAGCTCAGGAGCTTACTGCATACTGTGTTATCATTGAGTTTAATGTAGGAATGCTGTTATAGAGGCACTCTGGCTATCACTACTGTGGGGGCACTTTTAATGCACTTTAAAGACAGCACACAATTGTGGGGGAACTGTGGCTGTCACTGTTACGGGACCACTGTGACAGTTATTCTTATGAGGACACTTTTACGGTCACTGGTATAGGGGCACTGTGCCTGTATCTGATATGGAGGCACTGTGACTGGCTTGGTCATGGGGAAACGGTCACTGTTGTGGGAACCGTGGAAGAGATTAACTAAACAAAAGGTTTTTGTCGCAAATTCCAGCAAGACAAGTGGCGAACATTTTGCACCTCCCTCGAGGTGCCTAGAAAAAGGGGCGTGTCTTACATACACCAAATTTATAAACGATGTGCGTCTTTTTTGGCACAAAATATTGGAGTAAAGTGCCCTTGCCGTGGGGTGGCATAAGGAAAAAAAATGGTGAACACGTCTAGCGAGGTGCGTGACATTCTGATAAGTTTAGTGGCGTTTCCGCCTGAATAATTTTGTTCTATCGCGTCCAGCTTTACAACAGTATTAATCATTCTGCCACATTGTGCCTGTCGCTCTGAAATAAACGCTCTGGTTGTCAGTGTTATGAGGACACTATGACTTTTACTGGTATGGGGGCATTGGGTTTGCAATCGTGTACAGAGTGGATGTCAATATTATGGGAACATTCTGTCTGTCTCTGTTATGGGGGCACTGTGGCTGGCTCTGATGCTGGGAATGCTGCTAATTTTTATGGGGGCACTGTGGCTGTCATTATTATGGTAACATTGTGTCTGGCACTGTTATGGGGGCACTGTGGCTGACTGATATGGGACAGAGTGGATGTCTATATTATGAGAACATTGTGTCTGGCACAGTTATGGAGGCACTGTGACTGGCTTTGATATGGGGACCTAAGATTTACTGGTATGGGGGCATTGGGTTTGCAATTGTGGACAGAGTTGATGTCAATATTATGGGAACATTGTGTCTGGCTCTGTTATGGGGGCACTGTGGCTGGCTCTGATGCTGGGAATGCTGCTAATTTTTATTGGGGCACTGTGGCTGTCATTATTATGGTAGCATTGTGCCTTGAACTGTTATGGGGGCACTGTGGTTGACTCTGATATGGGACAGAGTGGATGTCTATATTATGAGAACATTGTGTCTGGCACAGTTATGGAGGCACTGTGACTGGCTTTGATATGGGGACACTGATTGTCATTGTTATAGGGGCCACGGTGACTGTCACTGTTATGGAGACACTGTGGCTAAGTCTCCTATGAAAAAAACTGTTTCCATCTGTTATGGGGACACAGGGCCTGTGTTTATTGGGCATAGTGGTCATTACCTTTCGGGGGGCACTGTGGCTGTCACTTTCCTGGGAACACTTTTGCTGCCATCATTTTAGGGCTCCAGTGGTTGTACCGCATTATCTGATGTTTAGCCGTCGCTCTTTTCCATCCTCAAAAATTGGGACTTGTGTAAAAGTAATAATCCCACCGCGTCAGGGACACTAATGACAGGATAATACGCGGTTTTCCGTAGGAGCTGGCGGTGCACATTTCCTGCATTGTGGGAAGACAATTATCTCATATTATTAAAGCTTTTCACATTTCCGGCCTCATAAAACGTCATCTCCTTGTGATGGGATGGGAGCGCTTCTGCAGGAACTCCCTCTCTCCATGTGCCTTACACCCCAGGCCATAATCATTTATTTAGAGGGATTCTCCAGGCCGACACGAGACAGCGGCCGTCAACCGAGACTTTTGCTGAGATTGCAGATTTTCTGAACCAAGAGGATTTTCTATAGAAACCCAGATATGGGTCACCTCTCCTAAAAACGAAATCCCATTGCAAAAATATAAGCACCCCGATCTTATGTAACAACAATAATGATGATAATTCCCCATGTTTTGTTTCAATGGACTGTGTGAAGGGTCTGTTGAGAAATATCTTCCATTTTCACGGATCCCTCCATAGACTCAAGTCTATGGGGATCCGTGAAAACGGGACCTGATGGGGTGCAACTCGGACGTGAAAAACTGCAGTTTTTCACGTCCGAGTTTGCACTCGTTTGTGTGAATCTGGCCTAACTGTGCCAAGCTTATGAGCAGGTTCAGTGAGCCACAGGGGACGTATATATAGATGTAGATATCGAGCAGCGTAGCGCACTGTACTCCGGACCTGCGTCCTATGAATGTATCATAAACAAGTCCTCTCTTTCTATATCACTTTCTATGGTCGTCCCGACCAATCCCCCGCTGCTGTTAAAATGCTTTATTCTTTCATCTAATTTATTATTGACGACCTGAGCTGCTGGAGAATATTAGACACTGAAGCGGCGTCTGAAGAGAACGCTAAAGTCATTTCCAATCGTTGCGTCTCCAGTGTTGGGCGAATACTGTCTTATCGTGAACCCGACGCACTGCAGAACTCCCCCGGAGACCCCAGTTATAGAAGATTGTCATACACTAAACACGTAATTGTCAGAATACTGGGTTCCCTGTCCAAGAATCACGTTGGAAATGATTGATGCCTATGTGACAGAAAAGATACAATCACCCGTGTCATATAATACATTGTTTTATTTTGCACTTCAAAACAAATGCGCATTTTTTTTTATAGAAGAAAAAAAATTAAATTATGTTTCTGCGTGTCTGGATAGGGTCAAGTTGCACTATGCTGTTGGCTGATTTCTGTTTTGCTTCTTTTATTTTCCAGACCTGCATTTCCTGACATGTTGCCTGTGAAGCTGCAGGTTCAGAGCTCAGTGGGCATTACCAGTGAAGCTGCAGGTTCAGAGCTCAGTGGGCATTACCAGTGAAGCTGCTCTCCCTCCTCTCCTCTTTTCTCAGTGCTCTTGTCTGTGTGCCCATTTCTACTCCCCCCCCCCCCCTCCCTGCCTCTCTGACTATGCAAGCTGTGAATCCTGGGGGAAAATTGAGCACAGAAGTCTCCTCAGGGATCTGTGTGTGGATAATACTGACCTGCTCCAACCACAGAGGCATAAAATTGCTGAGCTAGAAGCAGGGGAGTAATACATGACCGCAGGATCAGACTACACACAGGATATGTTTGTAGTCTGTCACCATGGAAGAGCTGCTGCATCAACCTGATAGATCTGTATATGATATTTACACCAAAAACAGTAGGAGATTTCCAAAGTTGCTTCACTTTCTTAGTTCAGATTTATTGAAGCATAAATGTAGTTTGCAAAGGTGAACACCGCCTTTAAAGAGGTCCACTTTGGACAATCACTACTTGTTAGAAGGATCCCTTGACAATTATCTGATTACAAAGTGTCTTCTTAATGTGACTCCCAGCGATCAGCTGTGATCTGTGGTGAAACTTGGAAGTAAGTGCTTAATTTCCCTGCAGAGCCACCGCAGGGCAAACTAAGCATTACACAGTGTCCATTCATATCAATGTGTTGTCTGTGTAATACAGTAGAGGACTTGTCCTACAGAGAGAGAGAAGCTCTATGTAACCGCTCTCCACTCTGACCAAGAGATGAGAATCATGAACAGAGGACCCCCCTCTATTAACGTTTGCCGACGTATTGAAGCCATATTTTCAGGCTTAATTCGAGGCATAAAACGCCTCGTTTACGCCTGAAAATAGGTCGTGTGAACCCAGCCACGGCTCAAATACGTCGGCAAACATCTGCCCATTCATTTGAATGGGTTTGCCGACCTACTGTGCCGACGACCTGTAATTTTACGCGTCGCTGTCAAAAGACGACGCGTAAAATTACAGCCTCGGCAAGGAAGTGCAGGACACTTCTTGGGATGTAATTTGAGCCGTTTTTCATTGACTTCAATGAAGAATAGCTCCAAATTACGCCCGTAATTGACGCCTCGCAAAACGTGAGTACGAGCAATTACGTCTGAAATGTAAGAGCTGTTTTCTCCTGAAAACAGCTCCGTAATTTCAGCCGTAATTGTCGATATCGTGTGCACATACTCTTAGGGCATGGCCAGACGTGGCGGAATTGCTCTGGAATTCCGCTGCGGACACTCCGCAGCGGAAATCCGCAGCGGACCCGTTCCTCCATTGCCTTCCACAGCTTTTTAGTAGGGTTCGTTTGCACGTTGCGGACAATTTCGTTGCGGAGCATAGGCTGTAGTGCGGAATTTGGTGTCCGCAGCATACAATGGTTGTTGCGGACGTGTGGCGGACTGGTTGCGGACTCATTGCGGAATTTCTCCATTGACTTCAATGGAGATTTTAAGTTCCGCAATGAAGTCCGCAGATGTCATGTACATGTTATGTGTGCTGCGGAGCGTATTGGTTTTACTAACATGACATTTCTTCATTCTGGCTGGACCTATGTATTTCTAGGTTTACAGCCAGACTGAGGAAGTCAATGGGGCTCCCGTAATTACGGGTGACTATGTGTGTGCACCCATAATTACGGGAGCGTTGCTAGGCGACGTCAGTAAATAGTCACTGTCCAGGGTGCTGAAAGAGTTAAGCGATCGGCAGTAACTGTTTCAGCACCCTGGAAAGTGACTACCGATCACAATATACATCAACCTGTAAAAAAAATAGAAGTTCCTACTTACCGAGAACTCCCTGCTTCTTCCTCCAGTCCGGCCTCCCAGGATGACGTTTCAGTCCAAGTGACCGCTGCAGCCAATCACAGGCCAATCACAGGCTGCAGCCAATCACAGGCCAATCACAGGCTGCAGCGGTCACATGGTCTGCCGCGTCATCCAGGGAGGTCGGGCTGGATGCCGAAAGAGGGACGCGTCACCAAGAACACGGCCAGTAAGAAATACGCCACGTCTGGGCATGCCCTTAGAGGGATGAGAGGTACAAAGGCTGCAAAATACAGTACATGGCACATAGGCAAGCGGGACCTACACTACTGATCGATATATAGGGCAAAATCTTCAGAGACCGCGGCAGTCTTTATGACAAAGTCAATTGTCAAAGGCATCAGCATTTTGTGGGAACTATACCAAAACATGTCATTCCTGCCTGTATTAAGCCAATAGAATACCCTCAGGGAAGTTACCAAATCACGAAGGAGCAAATCATAGGGGGCAGTATTATAGTAGTTATATTCTTTTATATAGGGGCAGTATTATAGTAGTTATATTCTTGTATATAGGAGCAGTATTATAGTAGTTATATTCTTGTATATAGGGGGCAGTATTATAGTAGTTATATTCTTGTATATAGGAGCAGTATTATAGTAGTTATATTCTTGTATATAGGAGCAGTGTTATAGTAGTTATATTCTTGTATATAGGGGGCAGTATTATAATAGTTATATTCTTGTATATAGGAGGCAGTATAATAGTAGTTATATTCTTGTATATAGGGGGCAGTATTATAGTAGTTATATTCTTGTATATAGGAGCAGTATTATAGTAGTTATATTCTTGAATATAGGGGCAGTATTATAATAGTTATATTCTTGTATATAGGAGCAGTATTATAGTAGTTATATTCTTGTATATAGGGGGCAGTATTATAGTAGTTATATTCTTGTATATAGGAGCAGTATTATAGTAGTTATATTCTTGTATATAGGAGCAGTGTTATAGTAGTTATATTCTTGTATATAGGGGGCAGTATTATAATAGTTATATTCTTGTATATAGGAGGCAGTATAATAGTAGTTATATTCTTGTATATAGGGGGCAGTATTATAGTAGTTATATTCTTGTATATCGGAGCAGTATTATAGTAGTTATATTCTTGTATATAGGGGGCAGTATTATAGTAGTTATATTCTTGTATATAGGAGCAGTATTATAGCAGTTATATTCTTGTATATAGGGACCAGTATTATAGTAGTTATATTCTTGTATATAGGAGGCAGTAATATAGTAGTTATATTCTTGTATATAGGAGCAGTATTATAGTAGTTATATTCTTGTATATAGGAGCAGTATTATAGTAGTTATATTCTTGTATATAGGGCAGTATTATAGTAGTTATATTCTTGTATATAGGAGCAGTATTATAGTAGTTATATTCTTGTATATAGGGCAGTATTATAGTAGTTATATTCTTGTATATAGGAGCAGTATTATAGTAGTTATATTCTTGTATATAGGGGCAGTATTATAGTAGTTATATTCTTGTATATAGGAGCAGTATTATAGTAGTTATATTCTTGTATATAGGGGGCAGTATTATAGTAGTTATATTCTTGTATATAGGAGCAGTATTATAGTAGTTATATTCTTGTATATAGGAGCAGTATTATAGTAGTTATATTCTTGTATATAGGGGGCAGTATTATAGTAGTTATATTCTTGTATATAGGAGCAGTATTATAGTAGTTATATTCTTGTATATAGGGACCAGTATTATAGTAGTTATATTCTTGTATATAGGAGCAGTATTATAGTAGTTATATTCTTGTATATAGGGACCAGTATTATAGTAGTTATATTCTTGTATATAGGAGCAGTATTATAGTAGTTATATTCTTGTATATAGGAGCAGTATTATAGTAGTTATATTCTTGTATATAGGGGGCAGTATTATAGTAGTTATATTCTTGTATATAGGAGCAGTATTATAGTAGTTATATTCTTGTATATAGGGACCAGTATTATAGTAGTTATATTCTTGTATATAGGAGCAGTATTATAGTAGTTATATTCTTGTATATAGGGACCAGTATTATAGTAGTTATATTCTTGTATATAGGAGGCAGTAATATAGCAGTTATATTCTTGTATATAGGAGCAGTATTATAGTAGTTATATTCTTGTATATAGGAGCAGTATTATAGTAGTTATATTCTTGTATATAGGGCAGTATTATAGTAGTTATATTCTTGTATATAGGAGCAGTATTATAGTAGTTATATTCTTGTATATAGGAGCAGTATTATAGTAGTTATATTCTTGTATATAGGGGGCAGTATTATAGTGGTTATATTCTTGTATATAGTGAGCAGTATTATAGTAGTTATATTCTTGTATATAGGAGCAGTATTATAGTAGTTATATTCTTGTATATAGGAGCAGTATTATATTAGTTATATTCTTGTATATAGGGGGCAGTATTATAGTAGTTATATTCTTGTATATAGGGGCAGTATTATAGTAGTTATATTCTTGTATATAGGGGGCAGTATTATAGTAGTTATATTCTTGTATATAGGGGCAGTATTATAGTAGTTATATTCTTGTATATAGGAGCAGTATTATAGTAGTTTTATTCTTGTATATAGGGGCAGTATATAGTAGTTATATTCTTGTATATAGGGGCAGGAATATAGTAGTTATATTCTTGTATATAGGAGGCAGTATTATAGTAGTTATATTCTTGTATATAGGAGCAGTATTATAGTAGTTATATTCTTGTATATAGGAGCAGTATTATAGTAGTTATATTCTTGTATATAGGAGCAGTATTATAGTAGTTATATTCTTGTATATAGGAGCAGTATTATAGTAGTTATATTCTTGTATATAGGAGCAGTATTATAGTAGTTATATTCTTGTATATCGGGGCAGTATTATAGTAGTTATATTCTTGTATATAGGGGCAGGAATATAGTAGTTATATTCTTGTATATAGGAGCAGTATTATAGTAGTTATATTCTTGTATATAGGAGCAGTATTATAGTAGTTATATTCTTGTATATAGGAGCAGTATTATAGTAGTTATATTCTTGTATATAGGAGCAGTATTATAGTAGTTACATTCTTGTATATAGAGGACAGTATTACAGGAGTTATATTCTTGTATATAGGAGCAGTATTATAGTAGTTATATTCTTGTATATAGAGGACAGTATTATAGTAGTTATTTTCTTGTATATAGGGGCAGTATTATAGTAGTTATATTCTTGTATATAGAAGCAGTATTATAGTAGTTACATTCTTGTATATAGGGGGCAGTATTATAGTAGTTATATTCTTGTATATAGGGGGCAGTATTATAGTAGTTATATTCTTGTATATAGGAGCAGTATTATGGTATTTATATTGTGTCTAGAACTATTGTATATCCTAGACATCCCATAATATAGTAGGTGAACACCGTTTTATCATAAAATGGTGGTCTGCGATCATTACTAATAATATATATATATTTACTTTTTAGGTTGCTCTTTTCAGGCTAAGTGTTAATCTGCTTATTTCGGTATTTCTTTCTAGGGGCTGGATATATATGTTGCATTGACATGATGAAGGGGACATTGCATTCCCTGAGCTCCTGCATTTAGTCATCTGTTATCTGATCCAGACCTCTGGGGAAAACCACTGATTAAATTCACCAGGAAAGACCCACATACTCAATTTATCTCCCATCCACTTTTATAAAAATGAGATCAGCGGGTTTCATTGTGGAGCTGGCTCTGTGACTTCAGCCCATATCTCCCCAGACTTCTAATTAAAAATGCCCCTCGCAGCTCCATCCATTATGAGCTAAATAGAAATGGATTGATGAGCTCAGCCTCCGAGCCTTTGTTCTCCCAGATGATGACATCATTAGATAGTCACTAATTATTTTACATAGCACTGTTGACCGGACTGAGGGTAGAGTCATAACATCTAAATCCACCGGTGACATTGTATCTACAATTTTTCTTTTGGTAACCGCACTCTGTAGCCTGTCATACACTTGATGCATGACAGGAAAGAAAATGTGATGTCACAACAGGTTTTGCAACTCAAAGCCCTAATCTCTGTATCTTCTGACCCATGATACCCTATGAAGACTCCCAAGACTCCTGTCAAATACAATATAGGACTTAAGTTACCGGATTGTGGCTGCTCTAATGTCACGAGGGAGATCGGTATAAATGCTGTTTTTTGGAAATAATATGACAATGACAAAAGGGAAGAAATAAAAATGCAACATAATTTCCTGATCAGATAAAATGAAGGGCCAGGGGTGTCAGACAGTGACCTGTAAGGCCAGGACTTTATAATGACGTTAGTTATGTGATCACAGGCAGGTCACGAGAGGAAGATGATGATGCAGCCTTCATGTCATTTAAGTCAATTATTCTCCCGTTGAGTTAAATGGCACAATAAATGTAGACCCCATTCATTTTTTTTTTGGCATGTAGACCTGGTGACATGTCACAAAATATTCTGTGGGTCGGACAGTAGCCAACTAGGACACAACTTCACCCAAGCTTCAACTATGAGTTGGTGTCAGTGCGAGTGTCACCCGTTGAATGGAATGGAGAACTTCAAACTTATGTCAAAGTCCAAACCACAGTAAAAAGTTCTGAATAGGGGACCTTGCCATGGTCCTCATCAATGCTGGTCAGAAGTTTCCAGAATGTAGAGGAAGCATGTTAGTAACTCTTTAGATAACTCCTGTATCTTCCATAGATGTATACAATTCGCTTTCTTATGGCAATATTTCCCATTATTATGTATGTCTAAGTTCATGGACGATGATCGCGGAATATCACTATATGCCTTGACTGCAAAGAAAAATTACAAGTTCTGAGACTCGGAAAATGATTCCTGCTTCATTACATAGATTTAATACATTAGACAAAACTGTTGGCTTGTAGCGCTGGGGTTCTGGGTAGGAATCCGGCCTGGTGTAATGTTTTACATGGAATTTGCATCCTCTCCCTGTGCTTTTCAATGAGTTTTTAACGTTTTTTCCTACTCTAAAATACTGATGAGAGGTAGGAAGCATGAGTGGGAGGGAAAGAAAGAAGGAAAGAAAGAAGGAAAGAAAGAAGGAAAGAAAGAAGGAAAGAAAGAAGGAAAGAAAGAAGGAAAGAAAGAAGGAAAGAAAGAAGGAAAGAAAGAAGGAAAGAAAGAAGGAAAGAAAGAAGGAAAGAAAGAAGGAAAGAAAGAAGGAAAGAAAGAAGGAAAGAAAGAAGGAAAGAAAGAAGGAAAGAAAGAAGGAAAGAAAGAAGGAAAGAAAGAAGGAAAGAAAGAAGGAAAGAAAGAAGGAAAGAAAGAAGGAAAGAAAGAAGGAAGGAAAGAAGGAAGGAAAGAAGGAAGGAAAGAAGGAAGGAAAGAAGGAAGGAAAGAAGGAAGGAAAGAAGGAAGGAAAGAAAGAAGGAAAGAAAGAAGGAAAGAAAGAAGGAAAGAAAGAAGGAAAGAAAGAAGGAAAGAAAGAAGGAAAGAAAGAAGGAAAGAAAGAAGGAAAGAAGGAAGGAAAGAAAGAAGGAAAGAAGGAAGGAAAGAAGGAAGGAAAGAAGGAAGGAAAGAAGGAAAGAAAGAAGGAAAGAAAGAAGGAAAGAAAGAAGGAAAGAAAGAAGGAAAGAAAGAAGGAAAGAAAGAAGGAAAGAAAGAAGGAAAGAAAGAAGGAAAGAAAGAAGGAAAGAAGGAAGGAAAGAAGGAAGGAAAGAAGGAAGGAAAGAAGGAAGGAAAGAAGGAAGGAAAGAAGGAAGGAAAGAAGGAAAGAAAGAAAGAAGGAAAGAAAGAAGGAAAGAAAGAAGGAAAGAAAGAAGGAAAGAAAGAAGGAAAGAAAGAAGGAAAGAAAGAAGGAAGGAAAGAAGGAAGGAAAGAAGGAAGGAAAGAAAGAAGGAAAGAAAGAAGGAAGGAAAGAAGGAAGGAAAGAAAGAAGGAAAGAAAGAAGGAAAGAAAGAAGGAAAGAAAGAAGGAAAGAAAGAAGGAAAGAAAGAAGGAAAGAAAGAAGGAAGGAAAGAAAGAAGGAAAGAAAGAAGGAAGGAAAGAAAGAAGGAAAGAAAGAAGGAAAGAAGGAAGCAAAGAAGGAAGGAAAGAAGGAAGGAAAGAAGGAAGGAAAGAAGGAAAGAAAGAAGGAAAGAAAGAAGGAAAGAAAGAAGGAAAGAAAGAAGGAAAGAAAGAAGGAAAGAAAGAAGGAAAGAAAGAAGGAAAGAAAGAAAGAAAGAAAATAGAGGGAAGGAGAGAAGAACGAAGGACAGAAAAAATAGAAATCTGGTTGAAGGACGGATGAAGGTAGGAAAGGCAAAACAGAAAGATGGGAAGGTAATATGAAGCAAACGGGGAAGGAAGAGAAAAATGGAAGAATGAATGAAGGAAATGTAGTTTTAAGTTCGCGGGTTGCTTTTGTCCTGACTTAAAATTGACACAAATGTGTGAGAGTTTTTCAGTAAATCCTGAAATGACAAGGTAAAATAATGCAAGAAAATTTATGTTTAACTAATAATTACAAAACAAGCCAAGGATCATGTTGTTCTGCGCTTGCTATGGATAAATTATGTAAATGCAGCCCAAAATTATTATTTTTATATTATTATTATTTATTAAAATATAAAACGGAAACATTTTACTACTTTTAGCAAGGAAGGGAAAGGAAAGAAAGATGAGAGGAAAGAAGGAAGTAAGGAAGTAAAAAGAGGGCGGAAAGAAGAGATATAGAAAGGGAGGAAAAGCAGGAAGAAGTAAGATATGAAGGAAGAAAAAGAGAAAGGGGGAGGGGAAAGAAAGCTGAGAGTAAAAAAGGAAGTAGGAAAGGAGGAAAGAAGAGAGGAAAGAAAGATGAGTGTAAAAAATGAAAAAGAACGTAGGAAGGGAGGAAAGATGAGAGTACAGAAGGAAGTAAGAAAGTAGGACAGGAGGAAAGAAGAGGAAAGAAAGATGAGCGTAAAGAATGAAATAAGAAAGTAGGAAGGGAGGAAAGGAGAGAGGAAGGAAAGATGAGAGTACAGAAGGAACTAAGAAGGTAGGAAGGGGGGAAAGAAGAGAGGAAAGAAAGATGACAGTACAGAAGGAAGTAAGAAAAAAGGAAGGGAGAAAAGAAAGATGAGAGTACAGAAGAAAGTAAGAAAAAAGGAAGGGAGAAAAGAAAGATGAGAGTACAGAAGAAAGTAAGAAGGTAGGAAGGGGGGAAAGAAGAGAGGAAAGAAAGATGACAGTACAGAAGGAAGTAAGAAAAAAGGAAGGGAGAAAAGAAAGATGAGAGTACAGAAGAAAGTAAGAAGGTAGGAAGGGGGGAAAGGAGAGGAAACAAAGATGAGTAAACAAGGAAGTAAGGAAGTAGGAAGGGAGGAAAGAAGAGAGGGAAGAAAGATGAGAGTGAAGAAGGAAGTAAGGAAGTAGGAAGGGAGGAAAGGAGAGAGGAAAGAAAGATGAAAGTACAGAACGACGTAAGATAGTTGGAAGGGAGGAAAGAAGAGAGGAAAGAAAGATGAGAGCGAAGAAGGAATAAAGAATGTAGGAAGAGGGGAAAGAAGAGATGAAGGGAGGGAGGAAAAGTGGGAATAAGTAAGATTGTAAGTAAGGAAGAAAGGAAGGCCCAACCCTAGAAAAATGGCAAAAAGGTGTAATCATTTTTTAGTAAATTCTTACATTTCCGGAATGTTGAAAATGATCACGGTTTAAAAAAAAGCTAAAATAATGTAAAAAAAAATGTATTTCCCATATTTCCTTTTATATTATTTTGATGAATAGTCTGCGCGCAGCGTCAGGTGAGGGGTTTCTCCTGATTAATCATTATAGAGGACGTCTAGGCTTCCATTTAGGAGAGGATGATGTCATCTCTTCATCTGAGATTTCTACCTAAACTCACAAATCCAATTAGTTCCATGTGATTAGCGGAATTTACAGTATCCTGTGCTGAGCCATCACACAGGTGTGTCAGAGCTAGACTAGCCAGAACTGGGGATTAAAAGCCGGTGAGTTTAAGGTGACTATCCCTGCGACGAGGTATAGAAATAGGATTTAAGGTGGATTACGGGATCTGGATTTAAGGTGGGTCGGGGATAAACATACATGTCAGACTATTAATGCCCAGTATCTGGCAGGTATGAGAAGGTAGGGGTTTTCTGGCTCTGTCAGTATACAGTATATAATATCAGCATGCATTTTCCAGTTAAAGAGGCAGTGGCACCTTTATTCTGAGTGTGAGCGATGCGCCAGTATCTCTTTACCGTGCCGCATGGAACCGATTCATCACCAGGAAACTAGCGCAAATACCTTGATAAATCTGCCCCAATGTGTATAACTAAAAATATGCAATGTGACCCGTGTATCAGTATAGAGACCTGTGTGGTCAGTACAAATGCTGCTGTTAATAGCCCCAGCCATCCCTAGTTTATCAAATTGGCTGCTGTCTATGGCTGGGTTCCCACGAAGCGGGGAAAATAAGTTTTTGCCGTGAATCGTAGCAAAACAGCGCCATTTTGCCGCAATTCCCATGAAATATGCGCTGCAAAAAATATATATTTTGACTGCGTGGTGAGAACCCAGCCTATCATGGTCTGGCTAAATGTAGCGGCCACGGATTTGCTGAAGCGTGGCCACGGTTCTGCTCAAAGCCACAACAGCATGCGGTATTACTGCAGTTTTGCAATGCTACTGTTCACACAGGGCAAATTTCAAGTGATTTTGGTATGAAAAAACCAGCAAACTACAGTTCAATACAATGAAACAAAATCTGTCACTGTCACAAAGATTTTTACGCCTGCTATGAGATGTCGATTTACTGCAAAATGTTGCTCTATTCTGTTTACTCCACTTCTACTAAGTTTTCTGGGAGACCAGGCCAAATTTTTTCATTACTTTTTCAAAATTGGCAAGGGAGGAGAAAAGTGGCCAAAAATTGTGCAATTCGGTCGCAATTTTGAAAATTACTCAATTTATGCCCAAACTGGCGTAAACTAAAGCTGCATGAATCTGCATGAATTTAGGGTTTTTAAGTATGGAGCAAAGTCTATTCTGCTGCAGAAAGGTGCCGGATTTCGTTGCCTATTTCACTTTTGCCAATACAAAGGGTAAAATTTATGGTCAAATCTGTGTCAAAGCCTGTTTAGAGTACGTTGTGGATATCATGGCAGATTTCTGCATAAATGCGCTCGTGTTTACGCCGCCAACACTTTCATACCCTGAGAATGTCCAAGTTATAAGATTCCATTCTTTAATACATCAGGGAGGCGCTGTTACATTGAAATCTATGGAAAGGCAGTGGTAAGAAGTGGTACTGCAAGTGACAGAAAAAATACTGTGTCAATAAAGATATCTGTAAATACATCACCACCCTTCAACTTTGTCAAAATAATATTATATTACTTTTTTACACTAATCAACAGGGGGAAAAAAAAGTATTTTTAATGCCAAGGTAACAACAAATCTCTATGAAGTGATCTATAATAATTGATTGTATAACGATTTACCCCTTTAAATTCAGTTTTTAGTTGACCTTTGGCAGCAATTACACCTTTAGTCTGTTCTCTATCAGTTTTCCCCATGTGGATGCTGCAATTGTTTGCCATTATTCCTTATAAAAGTATTCAGGCGCTGCCAAATTGAATTGGCAGCGTGAGTCAATATCCCAAAAGGTGAATTCTAGTCTTTGTGGACACAATAACTGTTAAATCCAGCAGCAGCTTTCATAAAAGATTGGAAAAGTGAGAGTCTTGTCGTGGAAGATCGGGCAGGAGGATTTTGCAGTAGTCAAGTAGTTTTGTCGGCCAAAAATTTTCACCTACAGCGGCCACTACAGGCTAAATTTAGTATTACATGATGGCCATTTAAATGGATAGCTGGCCATGGATGGGCCACGTCATCCAATGCTGGAACTACTCCTAATTATAATCTCTTCCCTCTAGCTCATATTGAGGGTCCTTAACAGCGCATATGGACTGGAATTGCCTTTATAAGACAACCCCATTAAGTTAATAGGTAGATGTATTTTGGAAATGTTGCGTGTGTGATAGTGGCAAAAAATTTGAAATATTGTGGGTGTGAAATAGAGCAGATTCAGAGGGTTGAAAAGTGGAGTTGAGAGGTTGGGACAATAGGAGCTCCATTGATGGGAAGAAGGATCTCAAAGTGGTTTTGTAAGAAAAAGAAGAAATCCATGAAGAAATGACCAGAAGGCAAAAGACTGGAATAGGATGGGAGAAGGGGCAAAAAACCATGGGGTCTTCTGCTGAGATGGGTGGAGAGTGGCGCCATATTGATTTTTACTATGGGGCTCTATATAAACCTTTACATACATCTACATACAAAAGAACTGAATATTTTCAACTGGTGGACGTAGGAATTGCGTTGTCATCTCACGCCCAAGATTTTGAGGTCTAGGAAGGGATCTGATGAACCTGTCCCGCACTGTCCGGCCAATCAGGGTGGGGAATGTCTTCTGAGACATTTTATCAATATATAATAAGAAGCAATTAGAACGGCACTCGTTAAGGTTTGTTAAATTAGGAGAATCAATATTAAATTACCAGGCAGATGGATGGTAATTGCTTCACTTTGGGTTACCACTCTGTTAACTGACATAATTACACGCAATATCTTTAATCAAGCTCATCGTAATGCAGCGTTACACAGTAATGGCATTACCTGTATTACAGCAGCAGAGATTTATCTCACAATCCTTCCCGGGATATGGCTTGAGGATTATTAATTTTATTTTCATTAACAATTTATTTCTGCATTTGTCCGATGAATATTTCAGATCTGATCAATTTCATACCAGGAGCATTTATTTTTTTCTTGTGCTGCGTATATTGGGATGAATTGCAGACATAGTGAGTTGCAGCCAAACAATGAATGGTCACATCGCCAACACATGGCCAATGTACTGACAGACGGCGCTTGCATTATCTGCTCAAGGTTCCACCTAGTGGTCACAATAGAGTAAATTTGGAATTCTTTACATTGAAGCATTAAAACGTCATGTTCAATACATGACAGCGTATGCCAGGTGACAAGAGGCTCCTCCTGTATGTCTTCTATATGTTCTAATATGACTTTATTATCAACCTCTTCTCTAAATAAGAACTGCTAATGGTCAGGTGACCACCACGTATCCGTTAGCTGAGAACCCTGGCGATCAAATCATCACATCTTTCTCCTGCAGCGGCCACTACAGGGGAAATGTAGTACTACATAGTGCCCATTCAAAAGGATGGGTGACCATGCAACACATAATTGCATTAAGTCTTCCAGAAAAAAACACTCTTTGCAGCATCTCTCAGCTTTGACAAATAGAGAAGAAGGTTCCCGAGATTTTTTTCTTATGTTGTCCATGTATATAGGGATTTTTTTAATGGGAAAAACTCCTTAATGTATTTTTCTCAAAGTTAGACAATTCCTCCATGCCACCAAGAATTAACTGCTGAGGAATCTGGTAAAAATTATAAGTGAAAAATAAATGATCATACCTGTAGCAAATTCGAGTCCAGTGGATGAAACGATCAGACGGAAAGGGGATAATGGCAAGAGTAGTCAAGTTACAATCCTGGTTACTTACAAAAATAAGAGTCAACGGATTGTAGCATGAGGCAGAGACCTGGTAAGGAAACAATCCAAGTTCAGTACACAGATACGCGGCAGCAATTTGCAGTGTAAGGTAGAGACGTGATCAGGAAACAATCCAAGATCGCTACACATATGAGCAGCAACAGTTTGTAAAAGGCAGCAAGGAACTAAACTAAAGACAGGAAGCATGGCATGGAGGGAGTGTAAGGTCTAGACTTAAATAGGAAGGCAAAAGGGTGAGACCAATTAGGCAATCAAGGTAAGGAATACAGAGAGGCAAGGATCATGAGAACCTAGACAATCGATTCAGTAAAGCTGTCCAGCAATTCAGATAGCTCAGTAAGAAAAGTTGCTGCCTGGTGCACAAGAGTTTCTTGGTTTTAATCCTGATGAATTATCTGCTCCAATTCTGGTATCCAGGATATCAAGGTTTGTCTAGATATGGGACCAGTAACTGTATGTGTCAAAGTGAATCATTTCATCAAACTTAAACTACCTAAGCCGTAATGTAAAATCTTCCATAGTCAGGCCATGCCTATATCCATAAAACTACAGTAGGCAGATTCGCACTTCAGAAGATTAGTTACCACTGCTGTACTGAAGGCCATAATGGTTTTCACTCAACTTAAAAGACGAAAAGCAACTTCTGGGCTATGAGAAATTTCAGACTGAAGGATCTAAGGGCACATCAAATATATTACTTGTACTTGTCCATATTTACAATTGTTTGACTGTCTTTGGACTACTGTAGATTATCCTTCATTGATATTTCCGGCATTACATTACATAACCGGAGGGTGATGTGGGGCACTAATATACCAACTCCAGTAATGAGCTTCTCCAAACCACAGGAAGTGATTATACAGCGACAATTATACTCAGTGCCGCTGGCTCCGGTCCACAGTACATTTTCCAAGAACTCTTCCTCTGTGGTGGATACAGTGAGGGATCATGTTGTAAATCAGCATGGAAAATTAGAGTCAAATGTGAAAAGGAAAGGTACTGTATATTTTCAGCTGGCAGTTCTAAATGATATATCACCCTTATCATACATATCATCACATATTACAGTCATTATGAAATTATTTTCAGCAATGGACAGTCCATGAACATTTATTGTGGTGAAACCCTTTACAAAGAGATTACAAAAACATCACAAGTAAACAAGTTATATAGTAAAAAAAAAACAGAGATATATCGATTATATATTGTAAAGATAAACTAGTTTATTCTAAATGTTGTCCCTAATATTGCTGAATGTGGATCACGTATTTCATGCAGTATTTTCCCCTCCTGTTAAGTAATCTGGTCTGTTTGAGCTGATAAGATGAGTAGAGGTAGGAAAGTGATAAATGTCTTAAACACATTCTTGGCTAACAAAAAATGGTTGTTATGTGGCTTATAAACTAGTAGAATATCATCACTTCTCCACAGCCAACATATAACAACTACTTTAAAACTACCCCTATATACAAGAACATAACTACTATAATACTGCCCCCTATATAAAAGAATATAACTACTATAATACTGCTCCTATATACAAGAATATAACTACTATAATACTTCCCCCTATATACAAGAATATAACTACTATAATACTGCCCCTATATACAAGAATAGAACTACTATAATACTGCCCCTATATACAAGAATATAACTACTATAATACTGCCCCCTATATAAAAGAATATAACTACTATAATACTGCCCCTATATACAAGAATAAAACTACTATAATACTGCCCTATATACAATAATATAACTAACTTCTATAACACTGCTCCTATATACAAGAATATAACTACTATAATACTGCCCCCTATATAAAAGAATATAACTACTATAATACTGCCCCTATATACAAGAATATAACTACTATAATACTGCTCCTATATATAAGAATATAACTACTATAATACTGCCCCTATATACAAGAACATAACTACTATAATACTGCAACTATATACAAGAATATAACTACTATAATACTTCTCCTATATACAAGAATATAACTACTATAATACTGCTCCTATATACAAGAATATAACTACTATAATACTGTCCCTATATACAAGAATATAACTACTATAATACTGCTCCTATATACAAGAATATAACTACTATAATACTGCCCCTATATACAAGAATATAACTACTATAGTACCACCCGCTATATACAAGAATATAACTACTATAATACTGCTCCTATATACAAGAATATAACTACTATAATACTGCTCCTATATACAAGAATATAACTACTATAATACTGCCCATATATACAAGAATATAACTACTATAATACTGCCCCCTATATACAAGAATATAACTACTATAATACTGCGCCCTATATACAAGAATATAACTACTATAATACTGCCCCATATACAAGAATATAACTACTATAATACTGCTCCTATATACAAGAATATGACTACTATAATACTGCTCTTATATACAAGAATATAACTACTATAATACTGCCCACTATGTACAAGAATATAACTACTATAATACTGCTCCTATATATAAGACTATAACTACTATAATACTGCCCCCTATATAAAAGAATATAACTACTATAATACTGCTCCCTATATAAAAGAATATAACTACTATAATACTGGCAGCAACAGTGAAAGGAGCCAGCTTACCTCAAAACAAACCACCTATCCACAATTAGCACATGGCAGTATCAGGCACAAATAAGTCCAGTGCGAGACACACGGGGTTAGGGGGAGACAATCAAGTGATACAAATCCACAGCAATGTAGTCAAATCTTTGCTTCTTTATTTGAGCATCACAGCTATGACTAAGGATGTTTATCCAAAACGTGTAAGCGAAACCTGTGTTCCTTGGTAATGCCATGAATGTTTTAAATGTTCAAATAAAAAAGCGAAGATTTTGCTACATTGCCGTGGATTTGTATCGCTGGAATTTCTCCCTCTAATACTATAATATTGCCCCCTATGTACAAGAACATAACTACTATAGTACTGCCTCCTATATACAAGAATATAACTACTATAATACTGCCCTTATATACAAGAATATAACTACTATAATACTGCCTCCTATATACAAGAATAGAACTACTATAATACTGCCCCTATATACAAGAATATAACTACTATAATACTGTCCCCTATATACAAGAATATAACTACTATAATACTGCCCCTGTATACAAGAATATAACTACTATAATACTGCCCCTATATACAAGAATATAACTACTATAATACTGCCCCTATATATACAAGAATATAACTACTATAATACTGGCCCCTATATACAAGAATATAACTACTATAATACTACCTCTATATACAAGAATATAACTACTATAATACTGATCCTATATACAGTAATATAACTACTATAATACTACCCCCTATATACAAGAATATAACTACTATAATACTGCCTCCTATATACAAGAATATAACTACTATAATACTCCCCCCATATACAAGAATATAACTACTATAATACTGCTCCTATATGCAAGAATATAACTACTATGATACTGCCCTCTATATACAAGAATATAACTACTATAATACTGCCCCTATATACAAGAATATAACTACTATAATACTGCCCCCTATATACAAGAATATAACTAATATAATACTGCCCCTATTTACAAGAATATAACTATTATAATACTGCCCCCTATATACAAGAATATAACTACTATAATACTGCTCCTATATGCAAGAATATAACTACTATGATACTGCCCCTATATACAAGAATATAAATACTATAATACTTCCCCTATATACAAGAATATAACTACTATAATACTGCCCCGATATACAAGAATATAACCACTATAATACTGCCCCCTATATACAAGAATATAACAACTATAATACTGCTCCCTATATATAAGAATATAACTACTATAATACTGCTCCTATATACAAGAATATAACTACTATAATACTGCCTCCTATATACAAGAATATAACCACTATAATACTGCCTCCTATATACAAGAATATAACCACTATAATACTGCCCCTATATACAAGAATATAACTACTATAATACTGCCCACTATATACAAGAATATAACTACTATAATACTGCTCCTATATACAAGAATATAACTACTATAATACTGCTCCTATATACAAGAATATAACTACTATAATACTGCTCCTATATACAAGAATATAACTACTAAAAATACTGCTCCTATGCACAAGAATATAACTACTATAATACTGTACCCTATATACAAGAATATAACTACTATAATACTGCCCCTATTTACAAGAATATAACTATTATAATACTGCCCCCTATATACAAGACTATAACTACTATAATACTGCCTCCTATATACAAGAATATAACTGCTATAATACTGCCCCCTATATATACAAGAAACAGTCAGGTGACTGTTTCCAGTATTGACCAGCAGGTTTATTACACAGTGACTCCACCAGCAGAATAGTGAGTGCAGCTCTGGCGTATAATACAGGACGTAATTCAGGATCAGTACAGGATAAGTAATGTAATGTATGTCCACAGTGACTCCACCAGCAGAATAGTGAGTGCAGCTATGGAGTATAATACCGGATGTAACTCAGGATCAGTACAGGATAAGTAATGTAATGTATGTACACAGTGGCTCCACCAGCTGAATAGTAAGTGCAGCTCTGGAGTATAATACAGGATGTAATTCAGGATTAGTACAGGATAAGTAATGTAATTTATGTACACAGTGACTCCACCAGCAGAATAGTGAGTACAGCTCTGGAGTGTAATACAGGATGTAACTCAGGATCAGTACAGGATAAGTAATGTAATGTATGTACACAGTGGCTCCACCAGCTGAATAGTAAGTGCAGCTCTGGAGTATAATACAGGATGTAATTCAGGATTAGTACAGGATAAGTAATGTAATTTATGTACACAGTGACTCCACCAGCAGAATAGTAAGTGCAGCTCTGGAGTATAATACAGGATGTAACTCAGGATCAGTACAGGATAAGTAATACGTAAGGATAAGTAATGTATGTACACAGTGACACCACCAGCAGAATAGTGAGTACAACTCTGGTGTATAATACAGGATGTAACTCAGGATCAGTACAGGATAAGTAATGTAATGTATGTACACAGCAACTCCACCAGCAGAATAGTGAGTGCAGCTCTGGAGTATAATATAGGATGTAACTCAGGATCAGTAGAAAGTGTGAGGTTTGGATAATGGAGATTTTGTTTAAAATAATGTTGCTGTGCCCTTAAACAAATGGCAGGACACCGTGATGGGGCTTGTCTTTAGCTTCTGACACGGGAAATGGTTCATCCACATGTGGTCGGTGAGAAATATTTTGCTGAGATAGAGATTTTCTGGTTTGGGTATGGCCGTTTTCAGGGAGAGTGAGTGCTGCCGGAGAGATTGTCATATATTTTCTATGTTGAGTACCACAGGCCACGTGAGCCACACTCTGACTAATCTTATACTGCAGCGTCTGCTGTGTGGACAGGATGTCAGTCTCTCTATTCCTATGTGACTTACATTGCGACTCTCATAGGAATGAATAGAGACTGACTTCCTGTCCACACAGCAGACGCTTTCGAATTCAATAAGTCAGAGCGGGGGACACGTGGTCCAACAGAAGGATGGCAATAAACTCTATTTATCAGAGTGCTTCCTAGTTTATTGCGATAACTAAGAACTCCGCGTATATTGAGAACCTTCAAGCCTGAAGTAAAAGTTGTTGTAATGGCAGGAAGGAGGTGAAGGGAACAAGTGAGCCCTAATCTACCCACCGCCCTGTCCCTGCCTACTTGCAACGACCCGCCCTAGGCGACGGGGTACAACTTGGCGGCGGTCCCTACGCTGTCTAAGTGCAAGGGAGTACAAACAGGGAACACGCAAGGGAATACAGTAGCCCACGGAACGCCGCGAGGAAACGGAGCGGTGAATGAGCCAGTCAGGATCAGGAAGTAGTGGAGTATACAAACGGGAGCACGGAGCAGAAGCAAGCCAGGGGCAGAGCAACGCAGGATTAACGGAACTGAAGCAAGGCAGAAGCACGGCAGAAGCAGACTGGAGCAAGGCAGCAGTGGGGCCAGGAATCCAAGAAGAATAACAAGCAAGGAGGAAGAGAAAACGTCAGGTATAAATGGACAGGGGGCGGAGCTAACTCTGACTGACCAGGCCGCGATAGGCTCTCCCACTCCTGAGCCTGCCACCCTGATTGGTGGGAGCAGGTGTCAGTCTCAGAGGTCTGGCCTCAGGTGTCGACTGATTAATCCTGGGAGTATACCCAGACGTAGTGCCTGGCAGATCCTTTACAGTAATCCCCCTTTTATGAGGGGCCACCGGTCCCTTACTAAGAGTACCCGGTTTAATGGGGAAGAGAAGGTGGAACCTCCAGATCAATACCCCAGCGTGAACATCTCGAGCAGGTACCCAAGTCCTCTCCTCCGGCCCGTATCCTCTCCAATGGACCAGGTACTGGAGGGAGCCCTGGATCATCCTACTGTCCACAATCTTGGCCACCTCGAATTCCACCCCCTCAGGGGTGAGAACGGGAACAGGAGGTTTCCTCGAGGGGGACCAGGATGGGGAGCAGCGTTTCAGGAGGGAGGCATGGAAGACGGCGTGTATGCGAAAGGATGGGGGCAGCTCCAGACGCAAGGATACAGGGTTGAGGACTTCAATGACCTTATAAGGTCCAATAAATCGGGGAGCAAACTTCCTGGACGGGACCTTAAGGCGCAAGTTCCTCGACGACAACCACACCAGATCCCCGACGACAAACCGGGGGTTAGCAGAACGTCTACAATCAGCCTGAATCTTTTGTACGCTCTGGGACGCCTCTAAGTTCTTCTGAACCTGGGCCCAGACTGTGCACAGTTCCCGATGAACGTCCTCTACCTCTGGATTATTGGAACAACCAGGGGAAACGGAGGAGAACCTAGGATTAAACCCGAAATTACAGAAAAACGGGGAGACCCCTGACGAGTTACTGACCCGGTTATTAAGGGAAAATTCGGCGAGGGGAAGGAATGAGACCCAATCAAATTGACAGTCAGAAATGAAACACCTTAAATATTGTTCCAGGGATTGGTTAGTCCTTTCCGTTTGGCCATTAGTTTCGGGATGGAAGGCGGAGGAGAAGGATAGATCAATCTCCAACTTTTTACAAAAAGCTCTCCAAACAAAGGAAACAAATTGTACCCCTCTGTCCGAAACGATATTGACTGGGGCCCCATGGAGATGCAGAATGTGTTTCACAAACAAAGAAGCTAACGTCTTGGCGTTAGGTAGTTTCTTAAGGGGCACAAAGTGGCACATCTTGCTGAAGCGGTCTACTACCACCCACACCACCGACTTGCCCTGAGATGGAGGCAAATCGGTGATAAAATCCATGGAGATATGGGTCCAAGGTCTCTGGGGAATGGGCAAGGAACGTAGTAAGCCCGCAGGTCGGGACCTAGGGGTCTTGGACCGAGCACAAACCTCACAAGCGTCAACGTAAGCCCTAACGTCTTTAGGCAACCCAGGCCACCAATAGTTTCTGGTAATGAGGAGTTTGGTACCCAAGATGCCAGGATGACCAGATAGAGCGGAGTCATGGTTTTCCCTGAGTACCATTAGCCGGTATTGCAGGGGGACAAACAGTTTGTCCCCAGGGAGGTTCCCGGGAGCTGAACCTTGATCAGCCGCGATGTCAGAGGCTAAGTCAGAATCAGTGGCAGAAACAATTATACCAGGGGGTAAAATACAAGCAGGATCCTTCTCAGAAGGAGGATTAGCCATGAAACTACTTGACAGTGCATCAGCCTTAATATTTTTGGACCCAGCCCTATAGGTAACCAAGAAATTAAATCTGGTAAAGAATAGTGCCCAACGAGCTTGTCTAGGATTAAGCCTCCGGGCAGATTCTAGGAAAACCAGATTCTTGTGGTCAGTAAGGACCGTTACCTGGTGTCTGGCCCCCTCCAAGAAGTGACGCCACTCTTCAAAAGCCCATTTAATGGCTAAAAGTTCACGGTTGCCAATATCATAGTTACACTCCGTGGGCGAAAACTTCCTAGAGAAGTAAGCACAGGGGCGGAGATGGGTGAGGGAGCTGGTACCCTGGGACAAGACGGCCCCCACTCCCACCTCGGACGCGTCAACCTCCACAATAAATGGCTCCCTTTGGTTGGGCTGAACCAGCACGGGGGCCGAGATAAAGCACTTCTTGAGGGTCTCAAAAGCCTGGACGGCCTCAGGGGGCCAATGGAGGACATCAGCACCCTTGCGAGTGAGGTCCGTAAGAGGCTTAGCGACGACCGAGAAGTTGGCAATAAATCTCCTGTAATAGTTAGCGAACCCCAAAAAACACTGTAGCGCCTTCAGGGAGGCAGGTTGGACCCATTCCGCCACAGCCGGAACCTTGGCAGGGTACATGCGGAATTCATGAGGAGTGAGGATTTGACCTAAAAATGGTATCTCCTGTACCCCAAACACACATTTGTCGGTCTTCGCAAACAGATTATTTTCCCGAAGGACCTGGAGGACCTTCCTGTCATGCTCCACGTGCGAGGACCAGTCCTTGGAAAACACCAGTATGTCATCAACGTACACTACAAGAAAATTACCCAGGTAATCTCTCAGAATTTCATTAATAAAATTCTGGAAGACGGCAGGGGCATTACACAACCCAAAGGGCATGACTAGGTATTCGAAATGACCTTCGGGCGTGTTGAACGCAGTTTTCCACTCATCCCCCTCTTTGATGCGGATAAGGTTATATGCCCCCCGTAGATCGAACTTAGAGAACCATTGGGCCCCCTGAACCTGATTAAAAAGATCCGGAATCAAAGGAAGGGGATACTGGTTCCTTACTGTGACCTTATTCAAGTTCCGATAATCAATGCACGGCCTAAGACCACCATCCTTCTTCCCCACGAAGAAGAAGCCAGCACCTACAGGAGAAGTCGAGGGGCGAATGAAACCCTTGGCCAGGCATTCTTGGATATACTCCCTCATAGCTTTACGTTCAGGACATGAAAGATTAAATATCCTCCCCTTAGGAAGCTTGGCACCAGGCACCAAATCGATGGCGCAATCGTAATCTCTATGAGGGGGCAACACCTCGGAGGCCTGCTTAGAAAACACATCAGCGAAGTCCTGAACAAACTCAGGAAGCGTGTTTACCTCCTCCCGGGGAGAAATAGAGTTAACCGAAAGACATGACATCAGGCAATCACTACCCCATTTGGTGAGATCCCCAGTATTCCAATCAAACGTGGGATTATGCAGCTGCAACCAGGGAAGACCTAATACCAGATCGGACGATAATCCCTGCATCACCAGTACAGAGCACTGCTCCAAATGCATGGAGCCAACACGGAGTTCAAAAACAGGAGTATGCTGAGTAAAATAACCATTAGCAAGAGGAGTGGAGTCGATACCCACTACCGGGATAGGATAAGGTAAATCAATAAAAGGCATTTTTAGAGACATAGCAAATTCCACAGACATGATATTAGCAGATGAGCCCGAATCCACGAAGGCACTGCCAGTGGCAGACCGGCCAGCAAACGAGACCTGAAAGGGAAGCAAAATCTTATTGCGTTTAGTATTAACGGGAAATACCTGTGCGCCCAAGTGACCTCCCCGATGATCACTTAGGCGCGGAAGTTTTCCGGCTGCTTATTCTTGCGCCTGGGACAGGTGTTCAGTAGATGCTTGTCGTCCCCACAATAGAAGCAGAGACCATTCTTCCTGCGAAACTCTCTACGTTGTCGAGGGGACATGGAGGCCCCGAGTTGCATAGGTACCTCCGAGTCCTCCGTGGAAGAGCGAGGAGACGGGACCTCGGGGGGAATAGCAGGGCAGTCAGAGGGGAAAACATTGAAACGTTCAAGCTGACGTTCCCTGAGACGTCGGTCAAGTCGTACTGCTAGGGCCATAACCTGGTCTAGGGAGTCAGAAGAGGGGTAGCTAACCAGCAGATCCTTCAGGGCGTCAGATAATCCTAACCTAAACTGGCACTTTAGGGCTGGGTCGTTCCACCGAGAAGCTACGCACCACTTTCTAAAATCAGAACAGTATTCCTCAACAGGTCTCCTACCCTGATGTAAGGTCACCAGCTGACTCTCGGCTAAGGCAGTCCTGTCAGTCTCGTCGTAAATGAGACCGAGGGCAGAGAAAAACCGATCAACGGAGGAAAGTTCAGGGGCGTCAGGAGCCAAGGAAAAGGCCCCCTCTTGGGGCCCTTCCTGGAGTCGGGATATAATGATACCCACCCGCTGGTTCTCGGAACCTGAGGAGTGAGGTCTTAGGCGGAAATAAAGTCTGCAACTCTCCCGGAAGGAGAGAAAAGTCTTACGGTCCCCTGAGAACCGGTCAGGTAACTTGAGGTTGGGTTCTAAAGGTGAGGTGAGGGGTACTACAAAGGCAGCGTCAGACTGATTGACCCTCTGAGCCAGGGCCTGGACCTGTAGGGAGAGGCCCTGCATCTGCTGGGTCAGGGTCTCAAGGGGGTCCATGATAGCGTCAGCGTAGAAGAAATGGTAGACTAGGTAAGGGCTTGTTATTATGTAATGGCAGGAAGGAGGTGAAGGGAACAAGTGAGCCCTAATCTACCCACCGCCCTGTCCCTGCCTACTTGCAACGACCCGCCCTAGGCGACGGGGTACAACTTGGCGGCGGTCCCTACGCTGTCTAAGTGCAAGGGAGTACAAACAAGGAACACGCAAGAGAATACAGTAGCCCACGGAACGCCGCGAGGAAACGGAGCGGTGAATGAGCCAGTCAGGATCAGGAAGTAGTGGAGTATACAAACGGGAGCACGGAGCAGAAGCAAGCCAGGGGCAGAGCAACGCAGGATTAACGGAACTGAAGCAAGGCAGAAGCACGGCAGAAGCAGGCTGGAGCAAGGCAGCAGTGGGGTCAGGAATCCAAGAAGAATAACAAGCAAGGAGGAAGAGAAAACGTCAGGTATAAATGGACAGGGGGCGGAGCTAACTCTGACTGACCAGGCCGCGATAGGCTCTCCCACTCCTGAGCCTGCCACCCTGATTGGTGGGAGCAGGTGTCAGTCTCAGAGGTCTGGCCTCAGGTGTCGACTGATTAATCCTGGGAGTATACCCAGACGTAGTGCCTGGCAGATCCTTTACAGTTGTGTTCTGCGGTTTACCTTAGAGAGAATATATCCCCTACACCTCCTTCGGCTTGAATTTGAGCCCGTAGCTTCTGGACGCTGAAAGATTTTGAAAGACTGACCAATAATAGAGCCAATGAATTCTATAGGTAAAGCTCTTAAAGGAACATACACACCCAGAAATGATGCATTATCAAATGATCATAGAAAACTCCTTGAAAACAATGTCAGTTTCAGCACCACGGACAAAGACATTATATGATGAATGTATATGTTCCCTTCCTATATAGAAATATGAACTGAATCTCCAACGGAGGTTGTCACTGGAATTTCTCAGACTTCTGGAATACAATATGATGAGGTTACACCTGGCGGCAGATTTAAAGGGAATTTCTGCTTTTAATTTTAGCCTGTTTTTAATTTTGACCCTGATCTTGACTTTGCCTCCGGATTTCACCATCATATTGTTCCTTCCGGTTCTGCCGCCTGGTTCTTGTTGTCTGTCCTCCTGGTTATTGGTCCCTGGATCATTCATTGCTTACGTCTCCATCTTCTTCCCTGAATTGTTGCACTTTTGCCGCTCTCCTCTTTGTTCCTTTGTTTCTGCATCTGCTGCAGACGTTCCTAGCAACGAACCCCAACAAATCAGTGACTACTCTGGTGATCGCGACCTGGGAATCCAACCAGGAAAAACCGGACCTCCTTGTGGTGGGATCTAGGGTGAAGAATGGGGAGATTCCTTACACTTTGCACCTTAGTTTAGCCAGAGCCAAACCTATTGCGATACATGAATCCATTTCTCTAGTAAAAGTCATAGCAGGACAACTCCAACGCTTACATTTTAAGTCAATCGGTGAATTATTTTGCACCCAATGGTCTGAAGTTTTCATAACAACCAATCACTTTCTTCTCTCCGTTGCAGGACGTTATATGATTGTGGAGGGCGCTCTGTACTATATAAGATGCACTGATTTAGTCGTGTCATTTACAGAGGAGGATGACGGTCGCTCATTGATATTTCCGTGTCATTGCTGTACAGAACTAACACCATATTATATTATTATCAGCTTATAGCAATTCCATCAGCTCTACAGGCAGCGTACGACAGACGAAAGGATCGATCCTCACCTGCTGCTTGTTATTGCAGAACTGTAACACGGATGTAGGAAATGAAAAAGATTTAGACTCTGATTGTATAGGAAATATGTGCCCTCTCATACCAACGGTAAGGGGCATCTCAAATCTTGTACGATTTATAGAGTATAACACACCGTTCATCCATAACATTACCACTACTGACCGGTGCAGTGAAGAACATTGATGATCTGGTTACAATGGCGCCTGACAAGGGATATTCGGCAGCGAGTGACCAGTCAGTTCTTGGAGTTGATGTTGGAAGCAGAAAAAAGGAGAAGTGGAAGAATCTGAGCGACTGTGACAAGGACCAAATTGTAATGTGTAGACGGCTGGGTCAGAATATCTCCTGAACGGCCGGTCTTGTGGGGTGTTCCCGGTCTTGTTGGGTGTTCCCGGTCTTGTGGTGTGTTCCCGGTCTGGTGGGGTGTTCCCGGTCTTGTGGGGTTTTCCCGGTCTTGTGGGGTTTTCCCGGTCTTGTTGGGTGTTCCCGGTCTTTTTGGGTGTTCCCGGTCTGGTGGGGTGTCCACGGTCTTGTGGGGTGTTCCCGGTCTTGTTGGGTGTTCCCGGTCTTTTTGGGTGTTCCCGGTCTTGTTGGGTCTTCCCGGTCTTGTGGGGTGTTCCCGGTCTTGTGGGGTGTTCCCGGTCAGGTGGGGTGTCCCCAGTCTTGTGGTGTGTCCCCAGTCTTGTTGGATGTTCCCGGTCTTGTTGTGTGTTCCCGGTCTTGTGGTGTGTCCCCAGTCTTGTTGGTTTTTCCCGATCTTGTGGGGTGTTCCCGGTATGTAGTGGTTAGAGCCTACCAAAAGTGGTCCAAGGAAGGACAACCGGTGATCAGCGACAGGGACATGGGTGGCCAAGACTCTTTGATGTGCGGGGGAGGGGAGGCTAGCCATGTGGTCTAATCCCACAGAAGATCTACTGTAGGACAAATGACTGATAAAGTTACTGCTGGCGATGATATAAAAATGTCAGGACACGCAGAACATCACAGCTTGCTGTATATGGGGCTGTGTAGCTGCAGACCGGTCAGAGCGCCCATCCTGACCCCTGTCCACCACAGAAAGCGCCTATAATGGACATGTGATCAACAGAACTGGAGCAATGGAAGAAGGCGCCTGATGAATCACGTGTTACATCATGTGGACGGCCGGGTGCGTGTGCGGCACTTACCTGGAGAAGAGATGGCACCAGGATGCATTATGGGAAGAAAACAAGCCGGCGGGGGCAGGGTGATGATCTGGACAATGTTCTGCTGGGAAACCTTGTGTCCTGACATTCATGTGGAGGTGACATGTACTCCCGACCTAAACGTTGCTGCAGACCCCCAACATGGCAGCGCTATTCCCTAATGGCAGTGCCCTCTGTCAGCAGGATAATGCCCCCGCCACACTGCAGGATAATGCCCCCGCCACACTGCAGGATAATGCCCCCGCCACACTGCAGGATAATGCCCCCCGCCACTCTGCAGGATAATGCCCCCGCCACACTGCAGGATAATTCCCCCGCCACACTGCAGGATAACGCCCCCGCCACACTGCAGGATAATGCCCCCGCCACCCTGCAGGATAATGTCCCCGCCACAATGCAGGATAACGCCCCCGCCACACTGCAGGATAATGCCCCCACCACCCTGCAGGATAACGCCCCCGCCACACTGCAGAATAACGCCCCCGCCACACTGCAGGATAACGCCCCCGCCACTCTGCAGGATAATTCCCCCGCCACACTGCAGGATAACGCCCCCGCCACACTGCAGGATAACGCCCCCGCCACCCTGCAGGATAACGCCCCCGCCACAATGCAGGATAACGCCCCCGCCACACTGCAGGATAATGCCCCCACCACCCTGCAGGATAACGCCCCCGCCACACTGCAGAATAACGCCCCCGCCACACTGCAGGATAACGCCCCCGCCACACTGCAGGATAATGCCCCCGCCACACTGCAGGATAATGTCCCCGCCACACTGCAGGATAATGCCCCCCGCCACACTGCAGGATAATGTCCCCGCCACACTGCAGGATAATGCCCTCGCCACAATGCAGGATAATGTCCCCGCCACACTGCAGGATAACGCCCCCGCCACACTGCAAGATAATGCCCCGCCACACTGCAGGATAATGCCCCCGACACACTGCAGGATAATGCCCCAGCCACACTGCAGGATAATGCCCCCGCCACACTGCAGGATAATACCCCCCGCCACACAGCAGGATAATGCCCCCGCCACACTGCAGGATAATGCCCCCGCCACACTGCAGCATAATACCCCCCCCCACACTGCAGAATAATGCCCCCGCCACACTGCAGGATAATGCCCCAGCCACACTGCAGGATAATGCCCCCGCCACACTGCAGGATAATACCCCCCGCCACACAGCAGGATAATGCCCCCGCCAACTTTGCTCTTTCTGAGCTTGGTGGTTTAAGTGGCTTGTGAACTAAGTGGAGTTCTAAAACCGGAGTTGAAAAGAGGAGTTGAAGCCCCAGTAAGTACTCTTCTTTTTCTTTGACAATTGTTCGCTGTTTTGGTGTAACTTGGATAATGGATAGCAAGATTGGAGGTTTTCTTCAGTGCACAGTTTGTCATATGTATACACGACTGGAGCCGGAGTTCCAGGGTGAATATCTCTGTGGCAGATGTGAGCATGTTGTTCACCTGGAAGCTCGTATTAGAGATCTGGAGGAGCAGAATGCAACACTGAGGAGGATAGACAATTTTGAGCGGAGCTTGCTGCTCACAGAGCATGCAGTTAGTGGGTTACAACTGGAGGGTGAAGACATGGGTGAGCAGGATCAGGTAAGTAGCTGGGTTAATGTAGTTAGGGGCAGTAGAAAGGGGTCAAAGACAAGGAAGGCCGATCCGGTTTCTGGCATTCCAAGCAAAATTGCCACGTTGGGTGATGATGCGAGGGTGTCAGTCTCAGAAAAGGCAGCCCTAGTGGATACTGATCTCCCTAACAGCCGGGAGAACAGCCCAGCTAGTAGTCGGCGGGATGGTAATGCAGGCAAGCCAAGACAATTGATAGTCGTAGGGGATTCTATAATCAGGAAGACGGATAGAATAATTTGTCGCCAAGACCGCCTCAACCGAATGGTTTGCTGTCTCCCTGGTGCCAGGGTTCGGCATGTGGTGGAACGGGTGGACAAATTGCTGGGAGGGGCTGGTGATGATCCAGCTGTCGTGGTCCATGTCGGTACCAACGACAGAATAAATGGTAGGTGGAGGAGCCTTAAGAATAATTTTAAAGAACTAGGCTACAAGCTGAAGGGAAGGACCTCCAAGGTTGTATTCTCAGGAATACTGCCTGTGCCATGCGCATCACAGGAAAGACAGCGGGAGCTTAGGGAGTTAAATGCATGGCTGAAGTCTTGGTGTAGAGGAGAAGGATTTGGGTTCCTAGAGCACTGGGCTGACTTTTCATTGGGGTACAAACTGTATTCTGCAGATGATTTGCACCTAAATGGAAGGGGGTCCGCTGTGCTGGGGGAGAGAATTCTAGCTGGGGTGGCGGAGTATTTAAACTAGGGCTGAGGAGGGAGGTCAATGTAGAAAAAAAAGGGGTAGCCAGGTTAGAGAGGGGTCAGACTATATTGGTGGGGGGAGAAACAGAATGTGGGGAGAGGGCTAGACAACAAGATAAGGAGATCCTTTCGTTACAAAACATCAGTGTAAATAAAAAGGACCGATTAATGTCAAATCACATTTCTGATAATAAAAGTGAAAAACTGACAGGCAAGTTAAAGTGTATGTTCACAAATGCCAGAAGTCTAGCAAGCAAAATGGGGGAGCTGGAGGCCTTGATACTGGAAGAAAATATAGATATAGTTGGTGTTGCTGAAACATGGCTGGACTCTTCACATGACTGGGCTGTAAATCTACAGGGTTTTACACTTTTTCGTAAAGACAGGACAAATAGGAAAGGTGGTGGTGTATGTCTGTATGTGAGAAGTGATATGAAGGCGAGTGTGAAAGAGACAATAGTGGGTCAAGACTGTGAGGAGGTTGAAACCTTGTGGGTGGAACTAGAAAGGGAGGTAAACACTGAAAAAATTACTTTTGGTGTAATCTATAGACCCCCCAATATAACTGAGGAGATGGAAGGTCAGATATATAAACAGATGGAGCGGGCTGCACAGGCGGGTACTGTAGTGATAATGGGAGATTTTAATTTCCGGGATATTAATTGGTGTCATGGTTCGGCTTCAACTGCAAAGGGGAGACATTTCCTCAACCTGTTGCAGGAAAATTTTATGGGCCAGTTTGTGGAAGACCCGACTAGAGGTGAAGCTCTGTTGGATCTGGTCATTTCTAATAATGCAGATCTTGTTGGGAATGTCAATGTTCGTGAAAACCTCGGTAACAGTGATCATAATATAGTTACATTTTACCTATACTGTAAAAAACAAACGCAGGCTGGGAGGGCAAAAACATTTAATTTTAAGAAAGCCAATTTCCCCAGGATGAGGGCTGCAATTCAGGATATAGACTGGGAAGAACTAATGTCAAATAATGGAACAAATGATAAATGGGAGATTTTCAAATCTACTTTGAGTTATTATAGTGCAAAATTTATTCCTACAGGTAATAAGTATAAACGACTCAAATTAAACCCCACATGGCTTACACCTTCTGTGAAAGGGGCAATACATGACAAAAAAAGGGCATTTAAAAAATACAAATCTGAGGGTACAGCTGTAGCCTTTGTAAAATATAAAGAGCTTAATAAAATCTGTAAAAATGTAATAAAATTAGCAAAAATACAAAATGAAAGGCAGGTGGCCAAGGATAGTAAAACAAATCCTAAAAAATTCTTCAAGCATATAAATGCAAAAAAGCCAAGGTCTGAACATGTAGGACCCCTAGATAATGGTAATGGGGAGTTGATCACAGGGGATCAAGAGAAGGCAGAGTTACTAAATGGGTTCTTTAGCTCTGTATATACAACTGAAGAAGGAGCAGCTGATGTAGCCGGTGCCAGTGCTGTTAATATATCAGTTGATATACTGAATTGGATGAATGTAGAGATGGTCCAAGCTAAATTAAATAAAATAAATGTGCACAAGGCTCCGGGACCAGATGGGTTACACCCTAGAATTCTTAAAGAGCTTAGTTCAGTTATTTCTGTCCCCCTTTTCATAATATTCAGAGAATCTCTAGTGACTGGTATAGTGCCAAGGGACTGGCGCAGGGCAAATGTGGTGCCTATTTTCAAAAAGGGCTCTAGGTCTTCCCCGGGTAATTATAGACCAGTAAGCTTAACATCCATCGTGGGGAAAATGTTTGAGGGGCTATTGAGGGACTATATACAGGATTATGTGACAATAAATAGCATTATAAGTGACAGCCAGCACGGTTTTACTAAGGACAGAAGTTGTCAAACTAACCTAATCTGTTTTTATGAAGAGGTGAGCAGAAGTCTAGACAGAGGGGCCGCTGTGGATTTAGTGTTTTTGGACTTTGCAAAGGCATTTGACACTGTCCCCCATAGACGCCTAATGAGTAAATTAAGGACTATAGGTTTAGAAAATATAGTTTGTAATTGGATTGAGAATTGGCTCAAGGACCGTATCCAGAGAGTTGTGGTCAATGATTCCTACTCTGAATGGTCACCGGTTATAAGTGGTGTACCCCAGGGTTCAGTGCTGGGACCACTATTATTCAACTTATTTATTAATGATATAGAGGAAGGGATTAATAGCACTATTTCTATTTTTGCAGATGACACCAAGCTATGTAATATAGTTCAGACTATGGAAGATGTTCATGAATTACAGGCAGATTTAAACAAACTAAGTGTTTGGGCGTCCACTTGGCAAATGAAGTTTAATGTAGATAAATGTAAAGTTATGCATCTTGGTACCAACAACCTGCATGCATCATATGTCCTAGGGGGCGCTACACTGGCGGATTCACTTGTTGAGAAGGATCTGGGTGTACTTGTAAATCATAAACTCAATAACAGCATGCAGTGTCAATCAGCTGCTTCAAAGGCCAGCAGGATATTGTCGTGTATTAAAAGAGGCATGGACTCGCGGGACAGGGATGTAATAATGCCACTTTACAAAGCATTAGTGAGGCCTCATCTAGAATATGCAGTTCAGTTCTGGGCTCCAGTTCATAGAAAGGATGCCCTGGAGTTGGAAAAAATACAAAGAAGAGCAACGAAGCTAATAAGGGGCATGGAGAATTTAAGTTATGAGGAAAGATTGAAAGAATTAAACCTATTTAGCCTTGAAAAAAGACGACTAAGGGGGGACATGATTAACTTATATAAATATATTAATGGCACATACAAAAAATATGGTGAAATCCTGTTCCTTGTAAAACCCCCTCAAAAAACAAGGGGACACTCCCTCCGTCTGGAGAAAAAAAGGTTCAAGCTGCAGAGGCGACAAGGCTTCTTTACAGTGAGAACTGTGAATTTATGGAATAGCCTACCGCAGGAGCTGGTCACAGCAGGGACAGTAGATGGCTTTAAAAAAGGGTTAGATAATTTCCTAGAACAAAAAAATATTAGCTCCTATGTGTAGAAATTTTTCCTTCCCTTTTCCCTTCCCTTGGTTGAACTTGATGGACATGTGTCTTTTTTCAGCCGTACTAACTATGTAACTATGTAACTATGTAACTGCAGGATAATGCCCCGCCACACTGCAGGATAATGCCCCCGACACACTGCAGGATAATGCCCCCGCCACACTGCAGAATAATGCCCCCGCCACACCGCAGGATAATGCCCCAGCCACACTGCAGGATAATGCCCCCGCCACACTGCAGGATAATGCCCCCCGCCACACTGCAGGATAATGCCCCGCCACACTGCAGGATAACACCCCCGCCACACTGCAGGATAACGCCCCCGCCACACTGCAGGATAATGCCCCCGACACACTGCAGGATAATGCCCCCGCCACACTGCAGAATAATGCCCCCGCCACACTGCAAGATAATGCCCCAGCCACACTGCAGGATAATGCCCCCGCCACACTGCAGGATAATACCCCCCGCCACACAGCAGGATAATGCCCCCGCCACACTGCAGGATAAGCCCCCGCCACACTGCAGCATAATACCCCCCCCCCCCACACTGCAGGATAACGCCCCTGCCACACTGCAGGATAATGCCCCCCGCCACACTGCAGGATAATGCCCCCGCCACACTGCAGGATAATGCCCCCCGCCACACTGCAGGATAACGCCCCCACCACACTGCAGGATAACACCCCCGCCACACTGCAGGATAACGCCCCCACCACACTGCAGGATAACGCCCCCGCCACTCTGCAGGATAATGCCCCCGCCACACTGCAGGATAACGCCCCCGCCACACTGCAGGATAATGCCTCCACCACACTGCAGGATAACGCCCCCGCCACACTGCAGGATAACGCCCCCGCCACACTGCAGGATAACGCCCCCACCACACTGCAGGATAATGCCCCCACCACACTGCAGGATAATGCCCCCGCCACACTGCAGGATAATGCCCCTGCCACACTGCAGGATAACGCCCCCGCCACACTGCAGGATAATGCCCCCACCACACTGCAGGATAACGCCCCCCGCCACACTGCAGGATAACGCCCCCGCCACTCTGCAGGATAATGCCCCCGCCACACTGCAGGATAATGCCTCCACCACACTGCAGGATAACGCCCCCGCCACACTGCAGGATACCGCCCCCACCACACTGCAGGATAATGCCCCCACCACACTGCAGGATAATGCCCCCGCCACACTGCAGGATAATGCCCCCGCCACACTGCAGGATAACGCCCCCGCCACACTGCAGGATAACGCCCCCGCCACACTGCAGGATAACGCCCCCGCCACACTGCAGGATAACGCCCCCGCCACACTGCAGGATAACGCCCCCGCCACACTGCAGGATAATGCCCCCGCCACACTGCAGGATAATGCCCCCGCCACACTGCAGGATAATGCCTCCGCCACACTGCAGGATAATGCCCCCTCCACACTGCAGGATAATGCCCCCGCCACACTGCTGACATTGTACAGGAATGATGAGGAACATGACAAAGACTTCAAGATGTCGTTTTCAAATTCACCAGATCTCAATCCGATCGATCATCTGTGGGATGTGGTGGAAAAACGTCCGATCCCCGGAGGCCGCACCTCACAACTTACAGGATCTGCTGCTGACGTCTTGTGGAGTCCAGGCTTCGATGGGTTACAGTTGTTTTGGTGGCATGAGTGCAACCTACATAATATTAGGTTTTATTTGTTATGGCTGAACGGTGTATACTGAGCAGTGGTGTTGGTGCCAGGTGGATGTGCCCCAGGTCAGTTGTCAGTTTCCGGACTCTCTTGCCAAGGCGATCACTAAATATATCTGTGTTTTCGGTATCTTCAGAGTCTAACAATAGCCCTGATATTGAGTGGCGTATATAACGGTTATTATAGGAGGTGCCCATAGACTATGCTCCTACCAATTCTGGTGTGTGCCCTCGACCATAGATTCCATCCCCACAGGTGAAAGTTTAGACCAACATATAAATATTCTGATACTAAGGACGGCCACAGACCATGAAAACAAATCTGACATCACTTCAGATAAGCAAAGGAAGAGCATACACTGCGGAGGTAGGGCCCCTTTCCCCATCCTACTGCATGCCCCTCGCCATCACCATGTGTAGGCATTCCTCATATTGGGATGAACTTATTATAATTTATTCATTAGTATGTTCACCTGAAAACACCACAAACAGATGTAGCAGAGCTCATATTGTAATTTGGTGCAACTCATTGTGTTTTCCGTTTCCGTTTCCGTAGGACTGATGGTAACATCTTAAATCAGTTATGACAATGCATTAAAAGTCAGTTAAAAGACTAATTCAGCTCTGCTACATTGAAATGTACAGCAAAAACATACAGTACACTGTGGAGGGAAGGTCCCATTGCAAAGTGAACTACCACCACCCTCAGTCTCCACCCTTTACAAGCTAAATATACCAACCAATGTAAATATACAAGCTAGACAACCAGCCTGAAATACGAAAACCATCCAACCCCACTCCAACTCAAACATGATCATGAATAGGCAAGAAATAGTGCCGGGCATCATCCAAACTTTACCAAAGTGACTACTGGATATGGAGCTGTAAAGTAGAGACACCCCTGATGGAAAGATTTAAAGAAACTTTAAAATCGTTGCAATAAATTCCCGTAACTGAGAAATCATGTGTATTAGATTTGGACAGAAATGATCATCTTGTCCGAAAAGATTCACCATTGATTGATTGATTTGACCTTTTGGGCTTCATCAATTCGGCAAATTCTTGCAGTGCCTGAGGCATTCTAAGCGACAAGACATAGGATCAGGCCAAATTTCTTCGTGTCAGGTGAAAGTCTGCCTATAAGATATGTCCTTTTGGAAGAGTAGGGTGGATTAGACAGTTTTAGGTCTACATCTTGCACAATGAAGTCTTCTCTAGAAGACACCACCTTGTTGAAGGCCATAGTTGGCCCAAGAGGAGAGGCTTGTAGATCACGGTAGCTTGCAGTCTGAAGTGTTGCTATCGGTTGGTTGTCCAAAGCTGGCCTGTCCAGGTGAGGATCCAGGATATATTACGCGTCTTAAAGCTCAGGACAAGGTGGAACCATCTTCTCTACAAGCAAGAAGACAATGGTCCTCCTTGGTGAAGGTTAGTCAAGGTGTTCTTGTTTGTAGGAGCCTCAAATCAGAAAGTCAAAGATCAGTTATGGTTGTAGCCCCATAAAGACAAACAGAATTGGGACATGGAGGAGGATCATTGGACATCACCCAACCAGACGATTGCTCACCGTGAGCCAAACTCCAACAAAACACGTCATCTTTACATGAGCCTTTCTGTGAGCCAAGGAGCCAACTGACGCTGGGAATTGTTCAGTCACATTTGTTTTGCCTTGTTCATTGTTTGTGTCGAATCAACAATAAGGAAAAGAGTCTGATATCCGCCATGAGATCATTTGTATTCAGGGTAGGGAGAAAACATCCAGAGCGCGTAAACATAAAGAACGCTCGCCGAACGCACAACGCGACATATACCGTCATTCTCATTCAGGGAGTTCATCAATGGATACACAGGGGGCTAAAGGGAAGTGGCGTAGCAACGGATTTTTTTTCGAAAAATCGGCAGCATAATACAGTAGCAGCAGAGCGGATGAGATTTGAACAAATCTCATCCACACTCTCCGTAAATGATAAGCGGGGAAAAAAAACTTAGAAATTGACCTGTGGTGCGTTTTTATAATCCGCAGGGTGTCAATTGTATTCGCGTAAATGCTGCTTTTGTGATACGGGTTTTCCCCATTGAATTCAAAAACCGCAACAAATAGCAGATGTTGCAATATTTGCTGCAAAAATCTCAACTCATAAAAAAAAAATCTTATACTAACCCAAAATTCTGTGCTTCTTTGTCCAGGCCGGAATCCTGGGTTGATGTTTCATCCCATGTGACCGCTGCAGCGAATCACAGGCCAATCACAGGCTGCAGCGATCACATAGGATGAATAATCACCTTAGGAAGCCGGTCTGCCGGACTTCAGAGGGTAAGTATAGGCGGGGTTTTTTTCTCTGTTTTCTGTTTTTCTTCGGTTTGTGCCACAATTCGGTGCAGTTTTTCGTCCGGAATTCCCTGCTGCCGCCAGGGCAGATACGCTGTGTACTATTAGGGTATGTTCACACGCTTAACAAAAAAACGGCTGAAAATACGGAGCTGTTTTCAAGGGAAACAGCCTCTGATTTTCAGCTATTTTTTAAGCAACTCGCGTTTTTTGCGGCGTTTTTTACGGCCGTTTTTGGACCTGTTTTTCTATTGAGTCAATGAAAAACAGCTCCAAAAAGGTCTCAAGAAGTGACATGCACTTCGTTTTACGAGGCGTTTTTTTACGAAGCCGTTTTTAAAAACGGCCGCGTAAAAAACGTCCCGTGGGAACGGAACGCTGTTTTTCCCATTGAAATCAATGGTCAGATGTTTGGAAGCGTTCAGCCCTCGTATTTTTAGCAGTTTTTCTGGGTGTTTACGGCGTTTGAACATACCCTTCCACAGCGTATCCGCCCTGTGTGAATTTAGCTGTAAACGTCCTGAAAAACGGCTGAAAAAATCGGAAGCAGAACGCCTATAAACATCTGCCTATTGATTTCAATTGGAAATACGGCGTTCTGTTCTGACAGGGCATTTTTTTTATGCCTTGTTTTCAAAAAACGGCCGCGTAAAAAGACACCCACGAAAAAGAAGTGCATGTCACTTCTTGGGATGTTTTTGGAGCTGTTTTTCATTGAGCTCCAAAAACGGCCGTAAAAACGCCACGAAAATCGCGAGTTGCTAAAACAAGTCTGAAAACTCCAGAATTGGCGCATTTGAAAAATACAACTAGTCCCACAAAAAGTCCTCATACGGCTAAGTTTACGGGAAAACAAAATAGTTACTGCTCTTGGGAAGTTAAAAAAAATCTCTGCATCCTGAAGGACTGAAATAGGCCGGTCCTTAAGGGATAAAGGGGGTCTTCCGTTTTACGTAAATAAAGCTGATTGTATAATAAAAAGTCCTGCCATTTTCTAATATCTTTTGTGCTTTAATTCCTCACCATTTTTAACATCTCTGCATGCTGTCAAAGAATGGAAATGTTAATGGTTTGCCATCAAAGGCTGAAAACCAGTCCTCATCATGACACAGGTGCTGGGATCGTTACAGTGTATCGGAGCTCTTTCCTGTAATGTGTCATGCTACTGCATCAGTTAAAGATGATCTGAACAGTCGGGTTCCCACGTAACATAAACGCTGCAGAATTTCCGCAACGGAATTCTATGTGGAAGTCGCAGCAAAGTGGATGAGATTTAGTAAATCTCCGGCCCGCGCTGCGGAAAAAAAACGAAGCGAAAATGTTAATAAACTGACCTGCGGTGCGGAATTTAATTCATGTCAATTTATGCTGCGTTTTCGTTAATTTTTTGTTGCGGGTTTTCCCCATTAAATTTAATGGGGAGGAAAACCCGCAACAGAAAGCCGAGTGCTGCGACTTTTGCGGCGTATATACAGAAATTTCACAGTAAAAAACGCAATTACGTGAAAAAATTACGATGCAGTCCAGCCTCCTGGGATGACGTAGGAGGCCGGACACTTCGCAGAGAAGTTGGAGGGGTAAGTATGAGCGCTTTCTTCCGCAATGTGGTGCGATTTTTTTGGACGAAATGTTCTGCGGGTTCAAGGTCGGATACGCTGTGTGATTTTACGCAGCGTATCTGACCTGTGGAAACCCTGGCTTAGGATGTTCTCTATACACACAGCAAGCAGAGATCTTGAAAATGGTGAGGATTTGAAACACAAAGTATATTAGAACTTTTCATTATATGATTAATCTTTAGTTACATAAAACCGGAAAACCCCTTTAATGAAACAATTGTTTCCAACTTATGGACCCTTGACTGATGGAAAAATGGATTTGTAATCAAACCGTGGTTATTGCACATGTAGATGCTATTCAGTCGATAGTTTCCTCTGCGGGAAATTCCTGAGTGGGACCACCCGCCCCCCCCCCCCCCCCTCACCACCTCCCTCCCCTAAATCCCTACATCTCATGTTTTGTATCATTGTAAGGCCATGTTCACACGTAGCGGAATTGCACTTGAATTCCGCTGCGGACACTCCGCAGCGTTAATCCGCAGCGGAGCCGTTTCTCCATTGACTTCCACTTCTATTTAGTAGGCTTCGTTTAGACGATGCGTAAAATTCCACTGCGGAGCATAGGCTGCGGAGCGGAATTTGGTGTCTGCAGCATGCAAGGGATGTTGCGGAGCAGTGGCGGACTGGTTGCGGACTCACGGCGGAATTTCTCCATTGACTTCAATGGAGAATCTAAATTCCGCAATGAAGTCCGCAGCTGTCATGCACATGTTATGTGTGCTGCGGATGCGTCTTGCTTTTTTGACATGACATTTCTTCATTCTGGCTGGACCTATGTATTTCTAGGTCTACAGCCAGACTGAGGAAGTCAATGGGGCTCCCGTAATTACGGGAGCGTTGCTAGGAGACGTCAGTAAATAGTCACTGTCCAGGGTGATGAAAGAGTTAAGCGATCGGCAGTAACTGTTTCAGCACCCTGGACAGTGACTACCGATCCCAATATACAGCAACCTGTCAAAAAAGTAGAAGTTCATACTTACCGAGAACTCCCTGCTTCTTCCTCCAGTCCGGCCTCCCGGGATGACGTTTCAGTCTAAGTGATGGCTGCAGCCAGTCACAGGCCAATCACAGGCTGCAGCCAATCACAGGCCAATGACAGGCTGCAGCGGTCACATGGACTGCCGCGTCATCCAGGGAGGTCGGGCTGGATGGCGAAAGAGGGACGCGTCACCAAGACAACGGCCGGTAAGTATGAAATTCTTTTACTTTCACTAGGGAACGTGCTGGCCCTTCTCTCTATCCTGCACTGATAGAGAGAAGGGAAGTACTTTTACCGCAGTCCGCAGCAGCTAGTCCGCATCAATTTACTGCACATTTTGGGCAGATCCGCCGCAGAATCAGCAACGCAGATTCTGTGCGGCATTGATGCGGACAGTTGCGGAGGAAATCCGCCACGTGGGGGCATGTCCTTAGACTTTATGTCTCTGTCCAGCTTAAAATCATATTCCAGTTTCAGCATATTAATCGTATTCATTGTGTAATAAAAAGTTCTGTGGTTTTCTAATATATTTTGTATATCAATTCCTTACCATTTTCAGGATAACTGCTTGCTGTCATTGAACGGAAAAAAACATTCTTGTTTACTTCTAGAGGATAAAAATCTGCCCTGGTCACGTAATAATCCCTCAGTTACATTACAGTTGTCGGAGTTCTCACTTGTAACGAGCCGTGCACCTGTGTAATCATCACATGACCAGGACTGATTTTTAGGTTGTGGTCACGTGATAGTCATAATGGAGCCCAATCTTTAGAAATGAGGCTTCCCCAAAAGTTTGCGGGGAAAAAAAGTTGCATATTCTTTCAAAGGCAGGCAGAAAAAGCGTTTTCTTTATGCTTTTTTTCCTGCGCTTCTTATTGGCGGCAGGCGAAAACCACTGCGAAAACCGCAGCAAGAAAGTGCAGGCAGAAAAAATCTGCCTCAGATTTCCTCCAGGAACTTTGAGGCAGATTTTGAACTACTTTACCTATTTTTCCGCGTTTTTTCACTGCGTTTTTCATCCACGGCCATTGAAGCTAATGCAAGGTTCCACGGGCAAAAAAAATGCAGCGGAAAAAAAACAGAAACTACCGCCGCAGGTTTTTTCTGCCTCCCATTGATTTTAATGGGAGGTTAGAGGCAAAAACCGCGGCAAGAAAGGACATGTCTCTTTTTTTTTCCGCGATCGGCCCAAAAAACTTGGGAAAAAAACTCCTCTGCCTCCAATTGAAATCAATGGGGCGCGATTTCAGCCGTGTTCAGGCACTGACTGTGATGCGATTTCCACGTCAAAATCAGCGCCGGAAAAAAACCGTGTGACATGGGCCAATGATCAGGCAAACGCTCGTTCATCGTGATCGCATCTTTTATGCAGCACTAAATATTATCGTTGTGTTCAGACATGATGGAAATGTTTGGGATGAACGATTGTAGTAACGATCACTCGTCCTCATACATAACCAATCATTGCTCCGCGTGAAAGTATCAAACGAGCGCCGACCTACAAGCTGTCTCGTTGATCGGCGCTCATTTTCACGGCCCATATTGGACCGCGTATTAGGACCTTCAGGCTCTGCTGTGTGTAGGAGGCTGTATGGGGGTGCAGGGGGTACCTGCAGCTACGCACTATGGTGCCACAGACACTGGGGAATTATCTGGCGTTTTATACACGCATCTTAATCAATTTGGCGTATCTTTGGAAGTCGATGCCCAAGAAAGTTCAATCTACGTGTGCAATGAGCCACGACTTACGCCAATTTCTGGTGTAAGTCATGATGAATCTGTTGCTATGGGGAAGCCCCGCCCCTCCCAAGCCCCGCCCCTCCCTCTAAACCCTGCCCACTGTCAGCACTTTGGATGGCCGATTCAATCAAGTCGAACTCGATCCGGATTTTGGGAAATTCTCTCATCTTGAACAAACAATCATATACATACGACACTAAAGGCTGCTCCATCTGTACTCTTACAGTACCAACTCCTACCCTTCTTATTTCATTCTCCACAAAAGAGCATCAAGTTTAATAGATTTCACCAGCAACACAAGGGTTAATTCTCTCTCACACATCATTAAGGGAAGGCGCTCGTTCGGCGGCAGACACGTCCCTGGGATGATCTTATGAATGAGACAGCAATAAAAGTTTGGATCCAGCCGCATCTTCTCATCTCCTAAATTCATTAGTGGACTTAATTGGCATTTATTAATGTCGTTACTTCCTAACCGTGTTCATAGTTTGACAAACCACCGAGGAGCAGGAAGGCACCAATGTAATTACCGTGTGCGCCGTGCTCCAGAAATGTGACAGTAATGACTGATCCCGAGACGAGAGGAGGAAATGTCTCTTTCCCTCGGTGATCTCTGTCTGTCCCTGACAATAAGGGAAGAGGTTGAGGTTATGGTAAGGTAAAAAAATATACAAGAAATATTGGTCCGCTCACCACTCATTCGAAGTAAAGACGCCACATTCCATGATTATTCGGTGCACGGGCGAGAGAGCTACGTCGGGAGTAGGTAGAAAACCAAGGAAAAAAGTTAGAGGTCCAGCACACGAGATGGTGTGGAAAAAATACAAAAGTGTTATTTAAATCAAAATTAAAACAAGAAATTAAAAAATCCCGGCAGAGAACGCCTACGCGTTTCAAACTTTTCAGTTCTTAATCTGAAAAGTTTGAAACGCGTAGGCGTTCTCTCCCGTTATGGTAAGGTGCCAGGAGCCGCGCACAATCTTAGGAGAACTGGGGCTGGACTAGCCTCATAAAGGTGCCCATACACATTGAGCCTGGTTAGGATCACGTTTCCGCCCTGCGTTGTACTAAGCTCCCAACGTACTCCCTAAACGTGTCCATTTGGGCTCCAATAGCCTAATGGAAACCGAAATAGTGTCCTTATGGCCTCTGTCATGCTGGTATGCATCGGTTTTGAAGAATGGAATAACGTAGTAGACTACACTATTACATCCTGCGGGATTCTGCGAGCCTGTGGGTGACATTTGGACTATATGGCATACGTCACAGGTATATGTTTAACGTATAAGTCATGAGCTTTTCAGTAGCTTTTCATGACGTGTATATTGAACTGATACCATAATAGTCTATGTGTGACAGACGCCTGTGACGGCGGGCTAATTGTGGCATCCGTCATCCATAGACTATAATGGTATCTGTTTATGTCTATGAGGGTCTCCCAACTTTCCCCCGGAAGAGAGGTATCAGGCATTTCAACATGCCCGATCCTTTGTTCTCGCAGGACATAAGTCGCTGCAAAAAGTGTCTGGCAGCAGCTTATTCCCCAGTGTAAAAAACGTGCTCGCCCGAGCTGAGAGTGCGTGTTTATGGGGCAGTCTACAGGAATAGTTGTCAGCTTTGCGAGCACTCTAAAGTCTGTGGCCACCTTAATAATCTAAACCTCGGGGAACTAGGTAGAAGCCGATGACTCTCTTCTCAGGGAAAATTCAGATACTAATAACTAGTATTTGCCGAGGCTTATCAGATTATCACCCGGGGCAAAGATTAAGTTCTGACTGCTCCGGCTCCTAACTCTGCTGTCTTTTTATTATAGCTAAAGGGGCTGCAGAGGAAGAAGTCACGACCCGGTCCTGGCAGCTGAGGGAGTCTATAGCCCCCTTTGCCACATAAGAAGACACCAGACTTCTAGATAGCCCATGGCAGCTGGAGGAGGGGTTGTTATGGATTCTGTAATGTAGTCAAAGAACTTTAGGCTACTCCTCTGGCGCCACCTACATCACCCAGCACCAGCCCCCACTTAGTCACGCCCCTGAGTATCTCACACAACATTAAATATGCGTTTTACGCTGATTTATTCTGGGCCAGAGGTGTGTCCTCCATAGTGACAAGTCATACCAGGGTTACGGAGCTTGTAGAAGGAGAAGGGGGAAAACTGGACGGAGTTCAGTTAAAAAGTGTTAAAGGGTAACTAAACGTTCAACAAACTTCTGACATGTCATAGTGACATGTCAGAAGTTTGTTGAACGTTTAGTTACCCTTTAATCATACTACATCATATAATGTTACATCACTATGCAACTAAATATTACAACTCTGTGTAAGACAAAATACTTCTCACATCTGAGGGTTTGTTACAGTTGTATCCAGTCTAGACAATCCTCTATGAACTAAAGACATCAGCTGCACAAAACTCTTTCCTTTTCTGATAGTTTGTTAGAATGTATCCAAGGTGAATTGTATCAGTCTGGAGTCCAGATTATTTATTTCACAAAGAATTGAATGGACTGGATACAATTGTAACAAACCCTCAGCTGTGAGAAGTATTAGCTAAGGACTAGTTTTAAACGATGAATGTTTCCATTCACTGATAGCAAACAGAGGGCTTGAAAATGGACAGGAATTATAGAACACGTTTTTATTAGAAAGTTTCAGTAGTTTTCGTTATACAATACTAAAACCTGCTAGAGAATATCATCACATGCACCTGCAGTATTGCCAGTAAATCAAGCAATGCTAAAAACTTTTGTAACTTTTTATATAAAAAAAAAAAGTTACAAATTTGGAATTTTATTTACTAGAAAAAAATTAGCTTTTTTTATTTCTGGTTGTTGCAGTAATGAACTTGTACACAGCTTCTAATAGGAAAAAGACAAGTTGTATTTAAGTAGAGACGCAGAACTGTGAAAATGTTCATCTTGAATAATCTTAATCGAATTGCCTGCTGGGTTTAATTGTACGTCCAGACAACCTGCAGAGCAACAGTAACGCGGTGTCATATGTATCCGGGCGCGTCAGTGTAATCATAGTATCTGCTCAATAACAGCGCAAAGAAGAAGAATCTATTATAAATAATACACAAAATGATATACCAGAAGATGCCCAGGTTATACCAGCTATACATATATAATTATATACAGAAGATGCCCAGGTCATACCAGCATGCTCCATATCACTATATACAAGAAGATGTATAACTTATACCAGCTGTACATATATAATTATACACAGAAGATACCCGGGTTATACCAGCATGCTCCATATCACTATATACAAGAAGATGTATAACTTATACCAGCTGTACATATATAATTATATACAGAAGATACCCAGATTATAACAGCATGCTCCATATCACTATATACAAGAAGATGTATAACTTATACCAGCTGTACATATATAATTATATACAGAAGATACCCGGGTTATACCAGCATGCTCTATATCACTATATACAAGAAGATGTATAACTTACACCAGCTGTACATATATAATTATATACAGAAGATACCCAGGTTATACCAGCATGCTCCATATCACTATATACAAGAAGATGTATAACTTATACCAGCTGTACATATATAATTATATACAGAAGATACCCAGGTTATACCAGCATACTCCATATCACTATATACAAGAAGATGTATAACTTACACCAGCTGTAAATATATAATTATATACAGAAGATGCCCAGGTTATACCAGCATGCTCCATATCACTATATACCAGAAGATGTATAACTTATACCAGCTGTACATATATAATTATATACAGAAGATACCCAGGTTATACCAGCATGCTCCATACCACCATGTACAAGAAGATGTATAACTTATACCAGCTGTACATATATAATTATATACAGAAGATACCCAGGTTATACCAGCATGCTCCATATCACTATATACAAGAAGATGTATAACTTATACCAGCTGTAAATATATAATTATATACAGAAGATGCCCAGGTTATACCAGCATGCTCCATATCACTATATACCAGAAGATGTATAACTTATACCAGCTGTACATATATAATTATATACAGAAGATACCCAGGTTATACCAGCATGCTCCATATTACTATATACAAGAAGATGTATAACTTATACCAGCTGTACATATATAATTATATACAGAAGATACCCAGGTTATAGCAGCATGCTCCATATCACTATATACAGGAAGATGTATAACTTATACCAGCTGTACATATATAATTATATACAGAAGATACCCAGGTTATACCAGCATGCTCCATATCACTATATACAAGAAGATGTATAACTTATACCAGCTGTACATATATAATTATATACAGAAGATACCCAGATTATACCAGCATGCTCCATATCACTATATACAGGAAGATGTATAACTTATACCAGCTGTACATATATAATTATATACAGAAGATACCCAGGTTATACCAGCATGCTCCATATCACTATATACAAGAAGATGTATAACTTATACCAGCTGTACATATATAATTATATACAGAATATACCCAGGTTATACCAGCATGCTCCATATCACTATATACAAGAAGATGTATAATTATACCAGCTGTACATATATAATTATATACAGGAGATGCACAGGTTATACCAGCATGCTCCATATCACTATATACAAGAAGATGTGTAACTTATACCAGCTGTACATATATAATTATATACAGAAGATACCCAGGTTATACCAGCATGCTCCATATCACTATATATAAGAAGATGTATAACTTATACTAGCTGTACATATATAATTATATACAGAAGATACCCAGGTTATACCAGCATGCTCCATATCACTATATACAAGAAGATATATAACTTATACCAGCTGTACATATATAATTATATACAGAAGATACCCAGGTTATACCAGCATGCTCCATATCACTATATACAAGAAGATGTATAACTTATACCAGCTGTATATAAATAATTATATACAGAAGATACCCAGGTTATACCAGCATGCTCCATATCACTATATACAAGAAGATGTATAACTTATACCAGCTGTACATGTATAATTATATACAGAATATACCCAGGTTATACCAGCATGCTCCATATCACTATATACAAGAAGATGTATAACTTATACCAGCTGTACATATATAATTATATACAGAGTATACCCAGGTTATACCAGCATGCCCAATATCACTATATACAAGAAGATGTAGAACTTATACCACCTGCAAATATATAATATTATACAGAAGATACCCAGGTTATACCAGCATGCTCCATATCACTATATACAAGAAGATGTATAACTTATACCAGCTGTATATATATAATTATATACAGAAGATACCCAGGTTATACCAGCATGCTCCATATCACTATATACAAGAAGATGTATAACTTATACCAGCTTTACATATATAATTATGTACAGAAGATACCCAGGTTATACCAGCATGCTCCATATCACTATATACAAGAAGATGTATAACTTATACCAGCTGTACATATATAATTATATACAGAATATACCCAGGTTATACCAGCATGCTCCATATCACTGTATACAAGAAGATGTATAACTTATACCAGCTGTACATATATAATTATATACAGAAGATACCCAGGTTATACCAGCATGCTCCATATCACTATATACAGGAAGATGTATAACATATACCAGCTGTACATATATAATTATATACAGAAGATACCCAGGTTATACCAGCATGCTCCATATCACTATATACAATAAGATGTATAACTTATACCAGCTGTACATATATAATTATATACAGAAGATACCCAGGTTATACCAGCATTCTCCTTATCACTATATACAGGAAGATGTATAACTTATACCAGCTGTACATATATAATTATATACAGAATATACCGAGGTTATACCAGCATGCTCCATATCACTATATACAAGAAGATGTATAACTTATACCAGCTGTACATATATAATTATATACAGAAGATACCCAGGTTATACCAGCATGCTCCATATCACTATATACAAGAAGATGTATAACTTATACCAGCTGTACATATATAATTATATACAGAAGATACCCAGGTTATACCAGCATGCTCCATATCACTATATACAGGAAGATGTATAACTTATACCAGCTGTACATATATAATTATATACAGAATATACCGAGGTTATACCAGCATGCTCCATATCACTATATACAAGAAGATGTATAACTTATACCAGCTGTACATATATAATTATATACAGAAGATACCCAGGTTATACCAGCTGTATATATATATAATTATATAAAGGAGATGCTCAGGTTATTTTTATATAAGGAATTTATCCACATTGTAATATCATCCTGTTACTGGGAATGTCTCTCAGAGGCTGAAAATGAATCTCTCCTCAACATTTGACAGAATCAAGTCCTCGTGGAGTGTGCGCTCTAATTCAATTCTCTGCTGACAATGTGTTTCATCGCAAATGTTTAATTATAAGAGTTCTCCATACCAGTGTATATCTGCCAGTAATACATGAGACCCAGAGGCAGCATTTTTTTAAATTACTACTTGACCTCCATATTCGTGTTATTAGATTTGCATTACTCACCTTCAGGTGCAAAAACATCTTTAATATTGTATCTCTAGAAAGACGGGAATCCTCTACAAATCCAGGTCCTTCTTCCAACACTGAGCTGTAAAGCATGACAAGTTCTAGAACTTATAAGGAAGTATCTGCCTTTCAGAATGTTTTTATATTTTACATCTAGAATAAATCTACATAAAAAGTTGAGCTATTTTGTAAACGCACAACATTACTTATCCTGTACTGATCCCGAGTTACATCCTGTATTATACTCCAGAGCGGCACTCTCTATTCTGCTGGTGGAGTCACTGTGTACATACATTACATTACTTATCCTGTACTGATCCTGAGTTATATCCTGTATTATACCCCAGAGCTGCACTCACTATTCTGCTGGTGGAGTCCCTGTGTACATACATTACATTACTTATCCTGTACTGATCCGGAGTTACATCCTGTATTATACTCCAGAGCTGCAGTCACTATTCTGCTGGTGGAGTCACTGTGTACATACATTACATTACTTATCCTGTACTGATCCGGAGTTACATCCTGTATTATACTCCAGAGCTGTACTCACTATTCTGCTGGTGGAGTCACTGTATACATCCATTACTTATCCTGTACTGATCCTGAGTTACATCCTGTATTATACTCCAGAGCTGCACTCACTATTCTGCTGGTGGAGTCACTGTGTACATACATTACATTACTTATCCTGTACTGACCCTGAGTTACATCCTGTATTATACTCCAGAACTGCACTCACTATTCTGCTGGTGGAGTCACTGTGTACATACATTACATTACTTATCCTGTACTGATCCTGAGTTACATCCTGTATTATACTCCAGAGCTGCACTCACTATTCTGCTGGTGGAGTCACTGTGTACATACATTACATTACTTATCCTGTACTGATCCTGAGTTACATCCTGTATTATAATCCAGAGCTGCACTCACTATTCTGCTGGTGGAGTCACTGTGTACATACATTACATTACTTATCCTGTACTGATCCTGAGTTACATCCTGTATTATACTCCAGAGCTGCATTCACTATTCTGCTGGTGGAGTGACTGTGTACATACATTACATTACTTATCCTGTACTGATCCTGAGTTACATCCTGTATTATACTCCAGAGCTGCACTCACTATTCTGCTGGTGGAGTCACTGTGTACATACATTACATTATTTTTCCTGTGCTGATCCTGAGTTACGTCTTGAATTATACTCCAGAGCTGCACTCACTATTCTGCTGGTGGACTCACTGTGTACATACACTACCGTTCAAAAGTTTGGGGTCACCCAGACAATTTTGTGTTTTCCATGAAAACTCACACTTATATTTATCAAATGAGTTTCAAAATGACTTGAAAATATAGTCAAGACATTGACAAGGTTAGAAATAATGATTTTTATTTGAAATAATAATTTTCTCCTTCAAACTTTGCTTTCGTCTTGGAATGTTCCATTTGCAGCAATAACAGCATTGCAGACCTTTGGCATTCTAGCTGTTAATTTGCTGAGGTAATCGGGAGAAATTTCACCCCATGCTTCCAGAAGCCCCTCCCACAAGTTGGATTGGCTTGAGGGGCACTTCTTGCGTACCATACGGTCAAGCTGCTCCCACAACAGCTCTATGGGGTTGAGATCTGGTGACTGCGCTGGCCACTCCATTACAGATAGAATACCAGGTGCCGGCTTCTTCCCTAAATAGTTCTTGCATCATTTGGAGGTGTGCTTTGGGTCATTGTCCTGTTGTAGGATGAAATTGGCTCCAATCAAGCGCTGTCCACAGGGTATGGCATGGCGTTGCAAAATGGAGTGATAGCCTTCCTTATTCAAAATCCCTTTTACCTTGTACAAATCTCCCACTTTACCCCAGACCATCACATTACCTCCACCATGCTTGACAGATGGCGTCAGGCACTCTTCCAGCATCTTTTCAGTTGTTCTGCGTCTCACAAATGTTCTTCTGTGTGATCCAAACACCTCAAACTTCCATTCGTCTGTCCATAACACTTTTTTCCAATCTTCCTCTGTCCAATGTCTGTGTGCTTTTGCCCATATTAATATTTTCCTTTTATTAGCCAGTCTCAGATATGGCTTTTTCTTTGCCACTCTGCCCTGAAGGCCAGCATCCCGGAGTCGCCTCTTCACTGTAGACGTTGACACTGGCGTTTTGTGGGTACTATTTAATGAAGCTGCCAGGTGAGGACCTGTGAGGCGTCTATTTCTCAAACTAGAGACTCTAATGTACTTGTCTTGTTGCTCAGTTGTGCAGCGGGGCCTCCCACTTCTCTTTCTACTCTGGTTAGAGCCTGTGTGTGCTGTCCTCTGAAGGGAGTAGTACACACCGTTGTAGGAAATCTTCAGTTTCTTGGTAATTTCTCGCATTGAATAGCCTTCATTTCTAAGAACAAGAATAGACTGTCGAGTTTCACATGAAAGCTCTCTTTTTCGAGCCATTTGGAGAGTTTAATCGAACCCACAAATATAATGCTCCAGATTCTCAAGTAGCTCAAAGGAAGGTCAGTTTTATAGCTCCTCTAAACAGCAAAACTGTTTACAGCGGTGCTAACATAATTGCACAAGGGTTTTCAAGTGTTTTCTAATCATCCATTAGCCTTCTAACACAGTTAGCAAACACAATGTACCATTAGAACACTGGAGTGATGGTTGCTGGAAATGGGCCTCTATACACCTATGTAGATATTGCATTAAAAACCAGACGTTTGCAGCTAGAATAGTCATTTAGCACATTAACAATGTATAGAGTGGATTTCTGATTAATTTAATGTTATCTTCATTGAAAAAAACTGTGCTTTTCTTTCAAAAATAAGGAAATTTCTAAGTGACCCTAAACTTTTGAACAGTAGTGTATATTACATTACTTATCATGTACTGATCCTAAGTTACATCCTGTATTATACTCCAGAGCTGTACTCACTATTCTGCTGGTGAAGTCACTGTGTACATACATTACATTACTTATCCTGTACTGATCCTGAATTACATCCTGTATTATGCTCCAGAGCTGCACTCACTATTCTGCTGGTGGAGTCACTGTGTACATACATTACATTACTTATCCTGTACTGATCCTGAGTTATATCCTGTATTATGCTCCAGAGCTGCACTCACTATTCTGCTGCTGGAGTCACTGTGTACATACATTACATTACTTATGCTGTACTGATCCAGAGTTACGTCCTGTATTATACTCCAGAGCTTCTCTTTATCGGTTCTGGTAACTCGCTTAGAAATACAATCTGCAAGCTGTCAGTTGTTACCATTGACGACGTCTCCTGGGATGTGACCTGTAGATTTCCTTTGCAAAGTTCATTCTCCCATGATGCCCATTTTAAGGTGAAGATCAAATAATCACCCCCTCCCCTACCAGGATGAGATCTTAGCCAAATCAATAGGGAGGCCATGGGTCTACCCTCTTTTCCAGAGGCCTGACCGTGACAAATGTTGTTGTTGTTGTTGTTGTTGTTGTTGTTTTTTATGAAATAGCACTCCTGATATTTTTAGTTGCTACTCATAAGGATTCTTCAATCTTTTTCTCAATAATAATAATAATGGATAAATCCGTGGTACTCCTTGACTTGTCCATATTTCCCCAATGCCACATTTGCCAATAGTGTTGTCCTTGTTTTTTTAACAGTATTGAATAGCATAGTATACCAGACTGTTCAATACAGGAGAGGCATCCCACAAAAAAAAAGTATTCTGAGCGTTATACGTTTTTCATGCTGGGAGAAAATGTGCGTTGTATACTACTGTATGCCTATAAAGTGGCGTACGTCGGAGGCTTCCATCAAAAGTATAAGGCAGTAGTTTTTCCAGAATTATAAATCCAGCAAATGCAGTGTGAATAGACCCCTATCCAAGCAATAATATCAGAAAGTCCATATACTTGAGGGGGATAACTGTACGTGTGAACCATGCCTTATCTATTATATGGTTGACACCAGAAAGAAGATACAAAGTATCGAATGTCGATCTGTAAACGTAACATCATAACAACCTGCATATTTATTAGCGGTTTTAATGACTGTTCACATGGATTCGTTGACTCTTCTCTCATGTCCACTCCTGACCTTTTGCCGGATCAATAAGGATCTGACCCAAGGCAAAAAAATGTCAAGTCTTTTTTATGTCAATTCATTTAGGTCCATGGGGAATTCATTCAAGAAACTCAAGGAGGCTGCGAATTAGTCCTCCAGCTGGACCATCAAGACATCTAAAAAGGTTTCATTCTTGTCTCTTTTTTTTTTAAGAATAATTTTCAGGTAATTTTTATTTAAAGTCAACCCTGCCCATAAGTACTGGCCAGACCCGATAACATAATATCAGCAGCGTCATCAGAGTGACCCCATTAATAGCATCAGACGAGTGCCCCCCTGTAAACAGTGCTACCATAGTGCTTTCTTTTCATAGCCAAACAGTTACATGATATAAATCTGGCTGCCTGCAGTCACGAGTAGGGGGAGCTCACCATATACATGTTTATACAGCACCCATTGAAGTAAACGGGAACAATATAAATATATATGCAGCTAGCTCCCCCTAGTGGTTGCTGCCAATAGCCTTTATGGAAAATTTCCTGCTGCACCTTAGGTCTGGGAGAAGTCCCTTATGTCAGGAGACTCCAGGAGAGAAGGCAAATGTGTATTAGAAAGAAGCTGTAACTATGACAGACCGGTATACTTCAGAGTGATCCCCTAATTACGTTAAACTAGTGAGGGGAATTGGCTTTACTAAACAAACCCCCAGTGTGCCAAACATGGGAGCTGAAAATAAAATAGTTCCAGCTACTGTGGAGTTAAATGGTGAATCACATGATCCCTGAGTAATATGCCTGTAAGGGCGTGGCTCCTCTCTGATAATGATGCTACCGTTGCTTTAAGTATATAGAGAGTACATAGTTGACTTGTCTTACTCCGGTTCAGATCCTGCAGATGGATTGTTTCTGATATTGTTTGTATTATTTATGATTTATTTTTGTTTCATTATATTATGCTTTTTATTACAGCAATGGTGGCTTTATTCAATATTTGTAATGTGCTCTGTTTGGATGCCGCACTGGAAAGAAACGGCCCGGACACTATGGCTTACTGTGATTACTCGCGACAAAATCCTGCCATTCCTTAACCCCGGCAGTACATATCCAACATGGAAGTCTAATCCAATTTAGGGTAAGTTCAAACGTTTACTAAAAAACGTCTGAAAATACGGAGTTGTTTAAAAGGGAAAAGAACTCCAGAGCTCCAAAAACAGCCCAAGATTTGTCATGAACTTCTTTTTCGCCGTTTTTGGAAAAGGATACGTAAAAAAACGCCCTGTCCGAACAGAACGTCGTATTCTCCATTGAAATCAATGGGCAGATGTTTGTAGGCGTTCTGCTTCCGATTTTTCATCCGTTTTTCGGGATGTTTACTGCCCGAAAAACGGATGAAAATAGTCAGCGTGAACATACCCTTAGGGTATGTGCACACACAAAATAACAAAAAGTCTCAACATATGTAGCTTGTTGCAAGGGAAACAGCTCCTGATTTTCAGACGTTTTTTAATCAAATGCGCGTTTTTCGCAGCGTTTTTAACAGACGTTTTTGGAGCTGTTTTTCTATAGAGTCTATGAAAAATGGCTCCAAAAACGGCTGAAGAAGTGACATGCATTTATTTTTTGCGGTCGTTTTTTTACGTGGTCATTTGGAAAAAACAGAAGCGTAGAAAACGCCCCGTCGGAACAGAACACCGTTTTTCCCATTGAGATGAATGGGCAGATATTTAGAGGTGTTCTGCTTCCGATTTTTCGAAGATAAGCCGTGTAAACATACCCTTAGAGGTGAGGTCTAGCATGTGCTCACGGTCTAGTATGTGCGCACTGTGAATAATGGAAGGAGAAGGAACTGGTGGAAAACCTACTGTAGGAAAGGACAAAAAGACATCAGGACATAGTGATCACTTGGTGATCGGCCTCCTTGTTGTGTATAATAGTGAGGATTAAGGCTCATCTATGTTATCTTTGTCTATTGTATCAATGTCAAGACACATATTAAGGTTATATTTTACATTAAAGAATTCTGTGCACTCAATCCCCTGTGAGCTCTATAAAGCATTTAAGGAACCTTGACAAATACTTTTTTTTTTATTTCACTAGAATCTGTCACTAACAGTCAAGTCTCTTCATCTGTTGAGTGCCCAAGAGGCCATCATCCATCTTTAGGTGCCAAAAAAATGTCATCTTCACTCGAGACCTTTGACCTTTAATGTAAATTTTCCATTGGTCGCCGGGAACAGGTTACGTCAATATCATTGAAAAGGTCAATTGGCGAAGAAATTGGCAATTCACTGTTTTTCCCTCTTCTCCTGTTGGGATGTAGGTATGAAGAAGATACGTTCAACGCCACTTCATAATAGAAATACAAAAAAAATATGAACAGAACGGGCAGATTAAGGAACGTTGAGGATGATAAATGACACGACCTTTGATGCAGGAGACACTTAGTCATCTAAGAGGCCAAATGACATCTGATCCTATAAATTTAGTAAATTGAAACTGTCTGACATAGGTAGGCTCAATCCACATGAAACGCTTGTCATTGAATTTATCATTGATATCTACAGTAGTTCTCGACAGGATGGAAAATCAGCCCTTTTCTAGAAGTTTATAACCCAGAACATGGGATGTTGACAGTAATTGTCGGGTGACAGATGAGGGGGTTATCCTGACTAAGGCCCCATGCACACGACCATAAAAGTCATCCGTAATTACGGACCTTTAATTGCGGTCTGCAATTACGGACACATTCATGTCTAATGACCATGGATACCTTCCCGTTTATTTACGGGAAGGTGTCCAGGCTGTACATGTCCTATCTTTTTCTTTTTACGGGCTCTGCTCCCATACTTTGCATGGTAGCACGCAGTGGCGGATTATCATATGGCCCGAACCATGTACCATGGGCCCAAGTTGTGTCAACAGCCCAGGGCCCATGGTACACTTAATACGCCACTAGTAGCACGGGCCGAAAATGCGTCTGTCGGCGGCCGGCCGTGATTGCAATCGCGGCCCGTGATTATGGGCACGGCCGTGTGCATGGGGCCTAAGCTCTATCTATAAATACTGATCCGTAGTCATCCGTAACTTATCCATATATACGGAACGGTATCCACAAATATGGTCCGTAATGCATCTGTATTTGATCCGTATATATACACAGATCCGTAAAAAAAAATAGGGAGGCTGCAAATGATGTCACCAAGATGTTGCCGCTTCCCTAAATATGGACGGTTTATGGATGCACATCAGTAGCCGTCCGTATTTACAGAAGCTCCCATTGACTTCTATGGGAGAGTCCTTGCCGTAATTACTGACAAGAATAGGAGAGGTTCTATCATTTTTTCAGCCCTGACACCCATCAGTAAAAATACTGAAAGGGTCCGTGGCCAATAGAAATGAACGGGTCCGTAATAGCGGATGAAATATACGGTCGTGTGCATAGGGCCTAAAGTATAAAATGGGTGCTTAGTGTATACCTGGTGTTCCCAGACACAGCCTAAAAGTGTTCCCCTCAAATCCAGTGGTTTAAATATAAGCGGTGGAGGGTTTGCATTACCGACACTGAGAAGTGCCCGTCTGTCACATAATAGAGCAGCACCATGAACGGCACTATGACCAAGGAGGGGGCCCTGGCGCAGATTTTGTTTCGGGCCCCAGGAGCAGTTTTACTTTTCTGTTTTCAATGGAGAATAATTACATTTAGTCAATGAAAGGATGAACATCTCAATTCATGAGCCGTGCATTCTGTAGGCAATGTCTTAAAAATGTTGTCCCTATGTAAGTTGTGCCCAGGGCACCAGACGTGTATCAGTGCCATTCTTATTCTAGTGTTGTGTTATGTACACAATTATGTCATATTATAACACATTTACTTGGCTTGCGTTCATGCCCTTTGTTGGTGTCCTGTAGAGAACACGGTTATGGTTTTGTGAACCATGTTGTTGGAGACCTGATCATTTTGGCACTTCCCCTAAAGGGAAGCTGGGAGGACGTTTGGGAACACTGAGTAGAGGGTACGCCGCTGCCGCTCTCCCGTTCAGGGCGTGGGATTTAAAGCCCATAAAAGAGATCTCTGTTCTTGGCGCCAGTTAGTTGCGCGTAGACTGTGGATGTGTGTGGAAGGCAGTGAGGGATTGTGCAGATGCCCCGAGTAGAGGGGTTGTTCTATAACCCTTGAGATTGGGTGAAAGTAGTTGAAGGCAGTGCGTTTTCTGTGAGTCACATTGAGTTAAGACGCCACCGCAACCAACGTGTTCACCAGTCGTGTAGTGACGTTCAAGAAGGTGTGCGTTCCTGTGGAAAATATAAAAGAATTCAAGTATTTAAAACAAGTATCTGACAGCAACGTCATTCTTGTGAAGATGCCGAGTAACACCCTTTCTTTAGGTATCACCCGGTGCTGGGGTTACATTTATATGGTCAATATGTTGGAGAAATTGTAAAGATTTATAAAAACCTCATAAGAGTGTCTTCCGTCAGGCCAGCCGCTGATTTGGATGCTGGATCACCACATTTGGAGTCAACTGTAAAGATACAGACATACTTGGGAAAAACTAAGAAAAGGTTTTTCACATAATTAAAAACTATATCTGGTGTCAGGAATATTATACTAATTAATATCTGCATGATTAACACCATCAAACTGCATCATATCTGGAGCAAGTTATGTAGAGGTGAGGGGGTTGTTTTACAAGGACAACCCTTTTATAAAAAAAGAAGCTGGATCGGCTCCTCTAATCCCTGGCGATCAGCTCTTATCGCCCAGAAAACAGCATCTAGATATATATTTCCCTGCAGCGGGAAAACGGGGATAATATAGCATTACATTTGAATATCCGTAATGCGTGGATAAGACGGGTCCCCCCATTCTGGTCTAAGCAGGAGACCCCCTCTATGACGTCAATATATATCCTAATGAGGCATATGAAAAGGGGTTTGTCGTCATGAAGTGACGCCTTTATGGCTCCTCCCAATATTTGAATTCACATTAGCATGACATTATTAAGCCCCACCCCATTCCAATTAGAAATGCCCACAAACATCATGTAAACACCTACTTTGAGTAAAATATTTGCATAAACTCCGCCCTCTTCTCAAACAGTTGGGAGAATGCTTTAAAGTCTCACTCCACCCAAAATCGAAAAAATTACAATTTACTAACGCCAATGTTTCACTCATCCGTATTCTATTCACAATAAGCTGAGATATGATGAGCGGCTTGGTGGCTCCTCACACTTCATATCTGCTTTAGTTATCCATTTAGTTGCCTGTGACATGGGGGCCACACTGGTCGCCAGAGATTTTACTATAAAAAAATTGCGGCTGTGGGGGGCAGAAAATTGTGGCGAATTGTATACGTGACACCACATCTATTACACCAGGTCCCTGACTCCCTGACACACTGTCCCATCTTCCTCCTAGGACCCGCCATCAGTTACATGTAATGTATTCTCATCTCTGCACACGTCTCTGTAAAACATTGAACTTGAAACACTTGTTTTGAAGATTGATCCTAATTAAATAATTATTACAGAGTAAAAAATTTTCCTATTTCTAATCAACTGAATGTGCCGAGGTTTAATCCTGAAAATGTTAATTAATTCTCCACATTTATTGGAGTGGGTCTGTCAAACCGTATATAGCACTAGAGATACAAGGATAAAACTGACGCAGACCATTATTTCAATTACATAAAGTGTCGTTATCACGAAGAAGACTTAAAAAAACAACAACGCCAAAGAACCAACGATCTTCATGTCTGCAGAAATATGTTCATCTAGGGGTTAAAAAATGTCAAATGTCCTAGTCCCCTGCTTATTTCTTATTTATTTCTGTTTCATATATAGCGACAAAATGTTCCACAATGCTGTATAAGATATAGTCCTCACTCACATCAGTCCCTGTGCCCAATGGGACTCACAATCTAAATTAGCTTTCTTAAAAAAAAGTAATTCTCACTTTCCCGCCCTTACACAACATTAAGTTCCCATTGCTTAATTATAAAAATAATTTAAGTAGATAATAACAAAAGGGACAAAAACTATAAAACTGCCCTCTATGTAAAATAATATAACTACTATAATACTGCCCCTATATACAAGAATATAACTACTATACTACTGCTCCTATATACAAGAATATAACTACTATAATACTGCCCCTATATACAAGAATATAACTACTATAATACTGCCCCCTATATACAAGAATATAACTACTATAATACTGCCCCTATATACAAGAATATAACTACTATAATACTGCCCCCTATATACAAGAATATAACTACTATAATACTGCTCCTATATACAAGAATATAACTACTATAATACTGCCCCCTATGTACAAGAATATAACTACTATAATACTGCCCCTATATACAAGAATATAACTACTATAATACTGCTCCTATATACAAGAATATAACTATTATACTACTGCTCCTATATACAAGAATATAACTACTATAATACTGCCCCTATATATAAGAATATAACTACTATAATACTGCCCCCTATATACAAGAATATAACTACTATAATACTGCCCCTATATACAAGAATATAACTACTATAATACTGCCCCCTATATACAAGAATATATCTACTATAATACTGCCCCTATATACAAGAATATAACTACTATAGTACTGCTCCTATATACAAGAATATAACTATTATACTACTGCTCCTATATACAAGAATATAACTACTATAGTACTGCTCCTATATACAAGAATATAACTATTATACTACTGCTCCTATATACAAGAATATAACTACTATAATACTGTTCCCTATATACAAGAATATAACTACTATAATACTGCCTCCTATATACAAGAATATAACTACTATAATACTGCTCCTATATACAAGAATATAACTACTATAATACTGCCCCCTATGTACAAGAATATAACTACTATAATACTGCCCCTATATACAAGAATATAACTACTATAATACTGCTCCTATATACAAGAATATAACTATTATACTACTGCTCCTATATACAAGAATATAACTACTATAATACTGCCCCTATATATAAGAATATAACTACTATAATACTGCCCCCTATATACAAGAATATAACTACTATAATACTGACCCTATATACAAGAATATAACTACTATAATACTGCCCCCTATATACAAGAATATAACTACTATAATACTGCCCCTATATACAAGAATATAACTACTATAGTACTGCTCCTATATACAAGAATATAACTATTATACTACTGCTCCTATATACAAGAATATAACTACTATAATACTGCCCCTATATACAAGAATATAACTACTATAATACTGCTCCTATATACAAGAATATAACTACTATAATACTGCTCCTATATGCAAGAATATAACTACTATAATACTGCCTCCTATATACAAGAATATAACTACTATAATACTGCACTCTATATACAAGAATATAACTACTATAATACTGCCTCCTATATACAAGAATATAGCTACTATAATACTGCCTCTATATACAAGAATATAACTACTATAATACTGCTCCTATATACAAGAATATAACTACTATAATACTGCCCCTATATACAAGAATATAACTACTATAATGCTGCTCCTATATACAAGAATATAACTTCTATAATACTGCCCCCTATATACAAGAATATAACTACTATAATACTGCTCCTATATACAAGAATATAACTACTATAATACTGCCTCCTATATACAAGAATATAACTACTATAATACTACCCCCTATATACAAGAATATAACTACTATAATACTGCCTCCTATATACAAGAATATAACTACTATAATACTGCCTCCTATATACAAGAATATAACTACTATAATACTGCTCCTATATACAAGAATATAACTACTATAATACTGCCACCTATATACAAGAATATAACTACTATAATACTGCCCCCTATATACAAGAATATAACTACTATAATACTGCCCCTATATACAAGAATATAACTACTATAATAGTGCCCCCTATATACAAGAATATAACCACTATAATACTGCTCCCTATGTACAAGAATATAACTACTATAATACTGCTCCTATATACAAGAATATAACTACTATAATACTGCTCCTATATACAAGAATATAACTACTATAACACCGGCACCTATATACAAGAATATAACTACTATAATAGTGCCCCCTATTTACAAAATTTTAAATGACAAGTTTTATATCATATACAGGTATAAAGCGTTGGTTATTTGGCGTTGTTGTGACAGTGGTTTGGGTTCACTTTCTCTCTGTGATTTTCATGGAATGGTAGTTTTTTATTTTAATATGAAATCTTCCTTCACTGTTAGATATTTCAGTCCTGTGACGACCCCTTCCCCCCCCCCCCTCCCCCACCTCCATCCTGCTCTGCTCTCTGCGTATTAATACATGGGGTTGCTTTGTTATGAGGACTCTCTTTTGCCTTGTTCCTCACGGTTGTATTGGCTTTTTAGTTTATTTTTATCTCCAGACTGTTTTGTTCTAAAAGATGCCGACGCGCTTTGTCTAAATTAAGTGGAATTAATTGTATCTCTAAATAAATGTTACAGTCTCAACGCGTTTCACTTCTTAGAATTTTTCTTCTTTGTATTTGTGTTTTATTTCAGAAACTAAAAGTGAAGTCTTTTGTGCTCTTTAAAGGTTGGGCGAGTGATGGGGCCGGGATTCATTTTCTTTCTATATATGTAGGTCACAGCTATGATTAATGACTCCAGCATAACTGCATTGTCTATTGGAGTCTGGGGTAGTCTGAAGTGAAATGTATGTCTCTCCCTTATGCTTTATACTGCTCTTTTGCTTGCTGATTTCCATTGGACAAAATGACATGTAAATATAGTGAGAAAAGGAAGATTATGGGATATCTGCCACATATAATGTGGGAAATGTGTCTTAAAGGGGTTTTCTTATTAGAGACAACCCCATCCAACTTCAAGCCAGCCTAACCAGCAGCTGATATTCCAACTTAATAAACCCTGCTAACCATTTCTTAGATAGACGGACTGCTTTTAGTTAGCGGCACTGACCCATGGGGTCCTAAGCAGGGGTTCGCCTGTATGGCATCCATATGACCTAATAATCTTATGTGCTAATAATCTTATCTCAAATGGTTGGTGTTGGATCCACCATTTCTTCTCCGCCTCCGTTCATTTAGGATATAATCTCTCCTATGAAGGAACAGAAGTCGCACCCCTGTAATTGTCTTTGGATTTTAGTGGCCTGGACGGCTGGACACCTGAGAGGTCGTCTATCCTGAAACCTTTCTTCAATCTTCAGTATCCTGGATGAAAAAGAGACGGATGAGCGGAGGAAAAAATTCTATGAAACTATATCTTTTCTGATAGATTTATTACATGATAAATATAATGGATATATACATTCCTTTGTTCACTTTTTTCCCACCACCTTCTTGTTTACCATTTCCCAAACAGGACTTCTTTATGACTTCTGACACCTATATTTTCCATAGTGAATGCCGGAGTATGACAATAGATGGACTTTATTGACTGATATGGATGTTTGTATTCATACTTTCTCCTGTACTTGTTTTTCCTTTTCTCTTCCCATGTTAAAAAAGAAAGCTGTTTAATAAAATCATGTTAAAAAATAACTGTTTAGTATCAAACAAGGGAATTTGGTCACATTCAAAAAATTTCCTCAACCTGGCCCTCAAAAAGTTTCCTTAGCCCTCCCCTCAAAAAGTTTCACTAGCCCTCCACTCAAAAAATTTCCTCAGAACTGTCCATAAAAAGTTTCCTCAGCACTGTCCCCAAAAAGTTTCCTCAGCACTGTCCCCAAAAAGTTTCCTCAGCACTGTCCCCAAAAAGTTTCCTCAGCACTGTCCACCAAAAGTTTCCTCAGCACTGTCCCCAAAAAGTTTCCTCAGCACTGTCCCCAAAAAGTTTCCTCGCACTGTCCCCAAAACGTTTCCTCAGAACTGTCCCCAAAACTTTTCCTCAGAACTGTCCCCAAAAAGTTTCCTTAGCATTGCCCTCAAAAAGTTTCCTCGGCACTGCCCTCAAAAAGTATTCTCATCCTGCCATAGTTGAACCCAGTCATCAGGGTCCCTTGTATATTTGATTTGCTTTGCATACAGAACGTTATCCTCCGCACCAGCGTACCATGTCCATGCTGCTGAGTATAACCCCCCCCCCCCCCTCCCCCCAGTGATGAGCACAATGAGATCTATCAGTGATTCTTGGCTCTGTACTGTGAGATCCATTACTCCCATCTCCTGGTCCTTCCCTCCTGACACATTACCATACCCCTATCAGCCTTGTCACACTCACCACGTCCTGTCTTCTTCATGACAAATGTTATTACACCTATAATAGTCCCTCTTTTATCTGCTCCCGCTGTGACATCTGTCCCTGTCCAAAATGGAGATCGTCCATATCAGTCACCAGCAGAAAGACTGGAATGTGAGCAGCCGCTGATTGTCACCTGTCACTCATATACCGCAACAAAGCTGCCGTTGCCGAGACATATTACACTCCACAGACCTATTACACTCCACAGACATATTCCACTATACAAACATATTACACTCCACAGACATATTACACTCCTCAGACATATTACACTATACAGACATATTACACTCCTCAGACATATTACACTATACAGACATATTACACTATACAGACATATTACACTCCTCAGACATATTACACTCCACAGACATATTACACTATACAGACATATTCCACTATACAAACATATTACACTCCACAGACATATTACACTATACAGACATATTACACTATACAGACGAGGCTGGACGCAGCCTGCAGGGCTTAGGGGGAAGCCTCCATGACCTCCCTGGTAGGGAAAGGGTTAAGAGGTGAGGGAGAGTTGGAGGGGAGGGACAAGGAGGAGTCAGGGGGCCGTTGCGGAGCTTCCCGCTGTTATCGGCATTGAGCCGGAAGCAGCGGGAGGAGTGACATAGGGAAATACAAGCTCCCCGTTGCCCGCGCTTATAACAATGTCGGAGGCTGTATTATTAGAGCGGCTGCGTGCCGCTGCTGTGCACCACGGTCCCGGATGGCTTGAGGAGACCGTGGCTGCATTAACTAGGATCCCGGACGCCGTTTCGCCACGTCAGGCCCGGCGTTCGGGGTCTGTTGCAGGGGACAGGCTCCCCTCCCCCGGCCCCCTTACTAGCATTACTATGGCGGCGGGGGGGGAGTCGGCAACAACCGCTCCTGCTCGGAGCAGGCTGAGAGCGTTGCCGGGGGTGACGGCGACTCAGGCCGGGTCGACCCGTCCCTCCCGGCGGTCCCGACCTCCAGAGCGCCTCAGTCCTGAGGCAGTCCCGCGGACACGGCGTCGCAGAGGGAGCCCGATCTCGGACGCTGCAGGCCAGGCAGCTGGGAGGACCGCCCCTTCCCAGGCCCTGCGTTCTGGCAGGAATCCCAAGCCGCGACGGGGTCCGGCGGTAAGCAGGGAGTCGCAGGCCGGGCTGCCTGTCACCCCTCCCCCATCGGATGGAAGATTCGGAGGACAAGGTACGGCCGCCCCGCCTGGTGATGTTCCGGCCAGGGGGCAGGCTTCTTCAGGATCATCGAGTCGGACGCCTAGATCTACAGCGACGACGAGGCAACAGGTCCGGTCGGAAGTCTGGGTTCCAGCGGTCGGGCGACAGGTTGCCGGCCCATCGGTCAGCACGTCATCATCTCCGTTCCGAAGATGTCGGTGGGAAGGCCAGTCGTCTGCAAGAGAAGAGCTGGAGGAAGGTGAACTGGACGCGTATCGTCGAGGTCAGGATGGTCCGGCTGACGGGAACACAGCGCCTGTGCAGCCCGGTGAGTGTATAACTCCATCATTGTCATATCCAGCGATTTTTATGTCGGGTATCGGCGGGGGGGCTGCTAGCGTTGCATCGGTGGCCGGTAGTGGCGCGGGCGGGCGCGATGGCGCGGGTCTGGCAGACTTAGTGGGTTGCTTGAGAGAGCTGGTCGGGCGCCTAGATAGGGCGGTGGCGCCGGTAGTCACGGAAGTGTCCCCGGCGGTAGTTTGGGAGGGTCCCAGGGAAGTGGGATTGTTACAAGCGAGGCCCGTAACGGCGGTTAGAGAGGCGGTCGCGGTGTCGGTACAGACCGAGGCGCAAAAAGATGGCGATCGGGTGCGTATTGATGATCGCGCTCGTGGGGAGGTGTATGTTTGTTTCGAAGGTCCGTTGGGGCGATTTTTAAAGCAGGAGGTGCGTGAGCGGATCTGGAAGGACGAATATGTTGAGATTTTTTCTCTCTTGCCGCTCGCTAAATTTAATTTGGATAAGAGCAAGCGGGACGAGAGTAAAAAGGACGAGGAGGAACGGCGGCGGTATAGGCTTATCCCGCAGACGTTCGTTAATTGGTCGCAGGCGTTCGCCATATTAGCCAGTGTGATAGGGGAAAAGGCGCCGGAAAATTGTTCGGCGTTGTTTTGTTATTTTGATGCTATTGGGGAGGCTCATAGGGCGTATGGGGGCCAGGCGTGGCTGCGATACGACGAGCAATTCCGTCAGCGGAAAGCGGTTCGGCCGGCGATTCGGTGGGACCAGAAGGATATTGCTCTCTGGTTACGGGTTACGGCTCCGGTTAGGCAGTCCTTTCCCGGGAGCGCCGGCCAAGGAGGCCAGTCTAGTCAGGTTGGACAAGGCGGCGGGGGAAAGGCAGGGTTTTGCTGGCAATTTAATGAAGGCCAGTGTAAGTTCGGGGCCACGTGCAAGTTCAAGCACGTGTGTTCCGAGTGTAATGGTGCATCACACGGGGCGGCGAAATGTATGCGAAAAAGGAGGTCAGGGAACCAGTCCTCCGCGGCTGGTCAAGGGGGTGTCACCGGTGAGGGTGGAAAAGATGGCCCCTTATCTAAATGAGTATCCGGACAGGGCGGCGGCTAAGTTGCTTTACGAGGGTTTTCGTGTTGGTTTCGTTATTCCCCCGCCTCCTTATGAGGTGCCGGTTACGCGGAGGAATTTAAAATCGGCTTACTTGCATGCCAAGGTCGTGTCGGACGAATTGTTAAAAGAAGTTTCGTTGGGTCGCATGTCAGGGCCTTTTGTTGATTCGCCAGTAAAAGATTTAGTTGTGTCCCCGTTGGGTATTGTTCCTAAGCGCGAGCCCGGAAAATTTCGTTTAATTCAACACTTATCGTATCCCAAGGGTTCGTCGGTAAATGACGGGATAGATCACGAGTTGTGCTCCGTAGTCTATACCTCATTCGATAAGGCGGTGGGTTTAGTGCGGGCTGCGGGTCCGGGCGCGCTGCTAGCCAAAACCGACATCGAGGCGGCGTTCAGGTTGTTGCCAGTGCATCCAGAAAGCCAACGGCTGTTGGGCTGTTTTTGGAATGGGGCTTTTTATGTGGATCGGTGCCTTCCGATAGGGGGTGTTCCCTTTCTTGTGCATACTTCGAGGCGTTTAGTAGCTTCGTGGAGTGGGTAGCGAGGGGAGTATCCGGGGTCGACTCGTTGATCCATTACTTAGATGATTTCTTGTGCGTTGGCCCGGGGGGTTCGCCGGTTTGCGGTAATTTGCTTTATGCACTACAGAAGGTGGCGAGGGATTTTGGGATCCCTTTGGCGCCAGAAAAAACGGAGGGCCCAGTAGCGACGATTTGTTTTTTGGGAATTGAAATAGATTCGGTGGCAATGGAGTGTCGTCTCCCTGCGGATAAGCTGGGTGCTTTGAGGCTGGAGGTACGGCGGGCTTGTAGACTGAAGAAAATGACGCTGCGGGAGCTTCAGTCGCTGCTGGGGAAGTTGAATTTCGCCTGCCGGATTATGCCAATGGGGAGGGTGTTTGGTAGACGGTTGGCAGCGGCAACGGCGGGAGTGCGTGCACCGCATCATTTTGTGCGGCTCAAGGAGGAGCACCGAGCTGATCTTCAGGTTTGGGATGACTTCTTGGGCCAGTACAATGGTCGCTCGCTGTGGATGGCCCCAGCGCAGGATACGAGTGATTTGAATATTTTTACGGATGCGGCTGGGGCGGGCGGTTTTGGAGCGTACGGGGGAGGTCCGTGGTGCGCAGGTCAATGGCCGGCTAGTTGGGTGTCCAGCGGACTCACGCGGAATCTGGCCCTGCTCGAGCTGTTCCCCATCGTGGTGGCGGCAACCATTTGGGGGGACAGGCTCAGGGATAAGAAGGTTCGTTTTTACTGCGACAACATGGGGGTGGTGCTGGCCATTAATAACATCACGGCGTCCTCTCCTCCGGTAGTTCAATTGTTGCGACATTTAGTGTTGGTATGTTTGTCGTTGAACGCGTGGGTGGTGGCGGTGCATGTGCCGGGGGTACGGAATTGTATCGCTGATGCTCTTTCTCGCTCGCAGTGGGATCGGTTTCGGCAATTGGCACCGGGAGCGGAACGTCTCGGTTTGGCTTGTCCGGAACATCTTTGGGATCTGGTCTCGGTCCCGTAGAACAACTGGTACAAAGGTCTTTGGCGCGCACGACGTGGAGTGCTTATTCTGCTTGTTAGAGGCAGTGGGAGGAGTGGGTAAGAGAGTTGGGTGACGTCAATACGGATAGAGACAGGTTGGTGGCACTTTTGTACTGGTTAGGGGACGCCTGGGAGGCGGGGTTTTCAGTGGCAAAGGTGAACCGGTTCATATCTGCGGTGGCGTTTGGTTTTAAGTTACGAGGCTTGCAGGATGTATCTAAGGAATTTTTGGTGCTACAGGCTTTGAAGGGGTTGCGCCGAGGTAGAGTGGAGGCGGATAGTAGAAGGCCTGTGTCGTTTGCGTTGCTTAGCTCGTTGGGCGGTTCATTAGCATAGGTTTGTCGTTCTTCAGACGAAAGGGATTTGTTTCGGTTGGCTTTTTCGTTAGCGTTCTTTGGGGCATTTAGAGTAGGTGAGTTGGTGTCGCCAAGTACAAAACAGGCAGGGGGGCTGAGATCTGGGGAAGTGAGCTTATTCGCAGATCGGCTGGAGGTATGGTTGCGTCGGTCAAAAACTGACCAATTAGGGAAGGGTAAGCTGATAGTTTTGTTTGCCCTTCCGGGTTCGGTTATGTGCCCCGTAGAGTGCATGCAGGGTTTTAAGCCGCGAGCGGGGTCTCCAGATTTGCCTCTGTTACGTCATGTGGACGGGTCGTTTTTGTCAAAGTTTCAGTTTGGAGCTGTATTTAAAAAATGTCTGACGGCGGTTGGTGTCGCGGCGGGCTCATATTCATCTCATTCCTTCAGGATTGGCGCAGCAACTGAAGCGGGGCGCTGGGGGTTGGATGACGAAGGGGTGCGGCGCATTGGTCGTTGGGAGTCCAACAGATTCAAGTCCTATGTCCGCCCCCATTTGTTATGAGGTTTGTTTTTAACGCTTAAGAAATGTTATATGGTGGTGTCTAATTGTTTTTTCCGTTTCAGATTCGCCTCCGTGTTTGGTGTGGTTGCTGGGTCATTCTTACGTGCACTGGGGGGCTTTGAGGGCGGACGTCCGCCCGGACGGTCGCCAGTTGCGCATTCCGCGACAGGATGCGGTTGTGCATTGGCTGGGATTTAGAGGTATGTCATGGAGCAGGGTGTTGGCGGAATTCCAGACATATGCCCGGCTTGATAGGGTTCCGGAGGTCTTAGTGTTGCACGTGGGTGGGAATGACTTAGGAGTCCGCCCCTTTCGTGAGTTGGTGCGGGATATCAAACACGATATGTTGTGTTTGTGGGTTTCTTATCCCAAGTTGGTGATAGTGTGGTCGGACATAGTCCCGAGGAAACATTGGCGGTTGGCTAGGTCAGTGGAGAGAGTCAATAAGGCTCGCATTAAAGTTAATAGGGCGGTGTCCCGTTTTGTAGCAAGAAACGGGGGCATTTGTGTGCGGCACAGGGATTTGGAGTCAGGAGTGGGGAACTTCTGGAGGAGTGATGGGGTTCATCTGACCGAGGTTGGCATTGATCTTTGGAGTTTGGCGATAGCAGAAGGAATAGAAAGGGCGGTGGTGGTGTGGCGGAACTCACAGGCTTAAGGTGGTCAAGGCCTGTTTCGCTGTGGCGGGGGGAGTCCTTGAGGCCAGTCAGTACAAAATGGTGGGGGGGTCGCATCGGGGGTATGCGTCCCCCAAAAAAGGTACATGGTTGAAGACTTCATCGGGTGTTATCCCTTTGAAGTGGTCTTCTGGTGGAAGGTATATCACTTGAAGGCTTCATCGGGTGTTATCCCTTTGAAGTGGACTTCTAGTGGTCGGTATATCACTTGAGGGCTTCATCGGGTGTTATCCCTTTGAAGTGGACTTCTAGTGGTTGGAGCCATCTGCAGAGGTGAACGGTGCTTCCGAGCTGGTTTACGGCTGGAGGTAATTGGTGGTTTGCAGATGGCTAACTCGGTGTGTTCTTAAATAAAAGGAATAGCTGAAAGGGCTTCAAGGACTTCCTCTGCTCGGGTTAATGTTAACGTTAAATTGTTATTTACGATTCTGACCCATGTTGGGTCATGTGAATTATTAGGAGGAATTCTCTGGTGGATTCCTAACTAGTTATCCGAATGTTTCGGATTTAAATTGTTTTTATAAAACTGTGAAATTAATAAACGGCTGCTGTGGCCATTTCACATCCAACCTCGGTGTCATGTGTCTTTTCTAAAGGTGGGGGTGGAGGGATAGGATGGGTAAGGGAAGGTTCATTAATACACGACTCTACTTAGGCAGGTCAAGACATATTACACTCCTCAGACATATTACACTCCACAGACATACTACACTATACAGACATATTCCACTATACAAACATATTACACTCCACAGACATATTACACTATACAGACATATTACACTCCACAGACATATTACACTATACAGAAATATTACACTATACAGACATATTACACTCCACAGACATATTACACTATACAGACATATTACACTCCACAGACATATTACACTATACAGACATATTACATCCACAGACATATTACAGTCCTCAGACATATTACACTCCACAGACATATTACACTATACAGACATATTACACCCCTCAGACATATTACACCCCTCAGACATATTACACCCCTCAGACATATTACACTCCTCAGACATATTACACTCCACAGACATATTACACTATACAGACATATTACACTCCACAGACATATTACACTATACAGAAATATTACACTATACAGACATATTACACTCCACAGACATATTACACTATACAGACATATTACACTCCACAGACATATTACACTATACAGACATATTACATCCACAGACATATTACAGTCCTCAGACATATTACACTCCACAGACATATTACACTATACAGACATATTACACCCCTCAGACATATTACACCCCTCAGACATATTACACCCCTCAGACATATTACACTCCACAGACATATTACACTCCACAGACATATTACACTATACAGACATATTACACTCCACAGACATATTACACTCCACAGACATATTACACTATACAGACATATTACACTCTACAGACATATTACACTCCACAGACATATTACACTATACAGACATATTACACTCCACAGACATATTACACTCCACAGACATATTACACTATACAGACATATTACACTCCACAGACATATTACACTCCACAGACATATTACACTATACAGACATATTACACTCCACAGACATATTACACTATACAGACATAGTACACTATACAGACATATTACACTCCACAGACATATTACACTCCACAGACATATTACACTCCACAGACATATTACACTATACAGACATAGTACACTATACAGACATATTACACTCCACAGACATATTACACTCCACAGACATATTACACTATACAGACATATTACACTATACAGACAAATTACACTCCACAGACATATTACACTCCACAGACATATTACACTCCACAGACATATTACACTCCACAGACATATTACACTATACAGACATATTACACTCCACAGACATATTACACTATACAGACATATTACACTCCACAGACATATTACACTATACAGACATATTACACTCCACAGACATATTACACTATACAGACATATTACACCCCTCAGACATATTACACTATACAGACATATTACACTATACAGACATATTACACTCCACAGACATATTACACTATACAGACATATTACACTCCACAGACATATTACACTATACAGACATATTACACCCCTCAGACATATTACACTATACAGACATATTACACTATACAGACATATTACACTCCACAGACATATTACACTCCACAGACCTATTACACTCCACAGACATATTACACTCCACAGACATATTACACTCCACAGACATATTACACTATACAGACATATTACACTCCACAGACCTATTACACTCCACAGACCTATTACACTCCACAGACATATTACACTCCACAGACATATTACACTCCACAGACATATTACACTATACAGACATATTACACCCCTCAGACATATTACACCCCTCAGACATATTACACTATACAGACATATTACACTATACAGACATATTACACTCCACAGACATATTACACTATACAGACATATTACACTATACAGACATATTACACTCCACAGACATAGTACACTATACAGACATATTACACTCCACAGACATATTACACTCCACAGACATATTACACTATACAGACATATTACACTATACAGACATATTACACTATACAGACATATTACACTCCACAGACATATTACACTCCACAGACATATTACACTATACAGACATATTACACTCCACAGACATATTACACTATACAGACATATTACACTCCACAGACATATTACACTATACAGACATATTACACTCCACAGACATATTACACTATACAGACATATTACACCCCTCAGACATATTACACTATACAGACATATTACACTCCACAGACATATTACACTATACAGACATATTACACTCCACAGACCTATTACACTCCACAGACATATTACACTCCACAGACATATTACACTCCACAGACATATTACACTCCACAGACATATTACACTATACAGACATATTACACTCCACAGACCTATTACACTCCACAGACCTATTACACTCCACAGACCTATTACACTCCACAGACCTATTACACTCCACAGACATATTACACTATACAGACATATTACACCCCTCAGACATATTACACCCCTCAGACATATTACACTATACAGATATATTACACTATACAGACATATTACACTCCACAGACATATTACACTATACAGACATATTACACTCCACAGACATATTACACTATACAGACATATTACACTCCACAGACATATTACACTCCACAGACATATTACACTCCACAGACATATTACACTCCAGACCTATTACACTCCACAGACATATTACACTATACAGACATATTACACCCCTCAGACATATTACACCCCTCAGACATATTACACCCCTCAGACATATTACACTCCACAGACATATTACACTCACAGACATATTACACTATACAGACATATTACACTCCACAGACATATTACACTCCACAGACATATTACACTATACAGACATATTACACTCCACAGACATATTACACTCCACAGACATATTACACTATACAGACATATTACACTCCACAGACATATTACACTCCACAGACATATTACACTATACAGACATATTACACTATACAGACATATTACACTCCACAGACATATTACACTATACAGACATAGTACACTATACAGACATATTACACTCCACAGACATATTACACTCCACAGACATATTACACTCCACAGACATATTACACTATACAGACATAGTACACTATACAGACATATTACACTCCACAGACATATTACACTCCACAGACATATTACACTCCACAGACATATTACACTATACAGACATATTACACTATACAGACATATTACACTCCACAGACATATTACACTATACAGACATATTACACTCCACAGACATATTACACTATACAGACATATTACACTCCACAGACATATTACACTATACAGACATATTACACCCCTCAGACATATTACACTATACAGACATATTACACTATACAGACATATTACACTCCACAGACATATTACACTATACAGACATATTACACTCCACAGACATATTACACTATACAGACATATTACACCCCTCAGACATATTACACTATACAGACATATTACACTATACAGACATATTACACTCCACAGACATATTACACTCCACAGACCTATTACACTCCACAGACATATTACACTCCACAGACATATTACACTCCACAGACATATTACACTATACAGACATATTACACTCCACAGACCTATTACACTCCACAGACCTATTACACTCCACAGACATATTACACTCCACAGACATATTACACTCCACAGACATATTACACTATACAGACATATTACACCCCTCAGACATATTACACCCCTCAGACATATTACACTATACAGACATATTACACTATACAGACATATTACACTCCACAGACATATTACACTATACAGACATATTACACTATACAGACATATTACACTCCACAGACATATTACACTCCACAGACATATTACACTATACAGACATATTACACTCCACAGACATATTACACTATACAGACATAGTACACTATACAGACATATTACACTCCACTGACATATTACACTCCACAGACATATTACACTATACAGACATATTACACTATACAGACATATTACACTCCACAGACATATTACACTCCACAGACATATTACACTATACAGACATATTACACTCCACAGACATATTACACTATACAGACATATTACACTCCACAGACATATTACACTATACAGACATATTACACTCCACAGACATATTACACTATACAGACATATTACACTCCACAGACATATTACACTATACAGACATATTACACCCCTCAGACATATTACACTATACAGACATATTACACTCCACAGACATATTACACTATACAGACATATTACACTCCACAGACCTATTACACTCCACAGACATATTACACTCCACAGACATATTACACTCCACAGACATATTACACTCCACAGACATATTACACTATACAGACATATTACACTCCACAGACCTATTACACTCCACAGACCTATTACACTCCACAGACATATTACACTCCACAGACATATTACACTATACAGACATATTACACTCCACAGACATATTACACTCCACAGACATATTACACTATACAGACATATTACACTATACAGACATATTACACTCCACAGACATATTACACTATACAGACATAGTACACTATACAGACATATTACACTCCACAGACATATTACACTCCACAGACATATTACACTCCACAGACATATTACACTATACAGACATAGTACACTATACAGACATATTACACTCCACAGACATATTACACTCCACAGACATATTACACTATACAGACATATTACACTATACAGACAAATTACACTCCACAGACATATTACACTCCACAGACATATTACACTCCACAGACATATTACACTCCACAGACATATTACACTATACAGACATATTACACTCCACAGACATATTACACTATACAGACATATTACACTCCACAGACATATTACACTATACAGACATATTACACTCCACAGACATATTACACTATACAGACATATTACACCCCTCAGACATATTACACTATACAGACATATTACACTATACAGACATATTACACTCCACAGACATATTACACTATACAGACATATTACACTCCACAGACATATTACACTATACAGACATATTACACCCCTCAGACATATTACACTATACAGACATATTACACTATACAGACATATTACACTCCACAGACATATTACACTCCACAGACCTATTACACTCCACAGACATATTACACTCCACAGACATATTACACTCCACAGACATATTACACTATACAGACATATTACACTCCACAGACCTATTACACTCCACAGACCTATTACACTCCACAGACATATTACACTCCACAGACATATTACACTCCACAGACATATTACACTATACAGACATATTACACCCCTCAGACATATTACACCCCTCAGACATATTACACTATACAGACATATTACACTATACAGACATATTACACTCCACAGACATATTACACTATACAGACATATTACACTATACAGACATATTACACTCCACAGACATATTACACTCCACAGACATATTACACTATACAGACATATTACACTCCACAGACATATTACACTATACAGACATAGTACACTATACAGACATATTACACTCCACTGACATATTACACTCCACAGACATATTACACTATACAGACATATTACACTATACAGACATATTACACTCCACAGACATATTACACTCCACAGACATATTACACTATACAGACATATTACACTCCACAGACATATTACACTATACAGACATATTACACTCCACAGACATATTACACTATACAGACATATTACACTCCACAGACATATTACACTATACAGACATATTACACTCCACAGACATATTACACTATACAGACATATTACACCCCTCAGACATATTACACTATACAGACATATTACACTCCACAGACATATTACACTATACAGACATATTACACTCCACAGACCTATTACACTCCACAGACATATTACACTCCACAGACATATTACACTCCACAGACATATTACACTATACAGACATATTACACTCCACAGACCTATTACACTCCACAGACCTATTACACTCCACAGACATATTACACTCCACAGACATATTACACTCCACAGACATATTACACTATACAGACATATAACACCCCTCAGACATATTACACCCCTCAGACATATTACACTATACAGATATATTACACTATACAGACATATTACACTCCACAGACATATTACACTATACAGACATATTACACTCCACAGACATATTACACTATACAGACATATTACACTCCACAGACATATTACACTCCACAGACATATTACACTCCACAGACCTATTACACTCCAGACCTATTACACTCCAGACCTATTACACTCCACAGATATATTACACTCCACAGACATATTACACTATACAGACATATTACACTATACAGACATATTACATCCACAGACATATTACACTATACAGACATATTACACTCCACAGACATATTACACTATACAGACATATTACACTCCACAGACATATTACACTCCACAGACATATTATATCCATAGACATATTACACTATACAGACATATTACACTCCACAGACATATTACACTATACAGACATATTACACTCCACAGACCTATTACACTCCACAGACCTATTACACTCCACAGACCTATTACACTCCACAGACCTATTACACTCCACAGACATATTACACTATACAGACATATTACACTCCACAGACCTATTACACTCCACATACCTATTACACTATACAGACATATTACACTATACAGACATATTACACTATACAGACATATTACACTATACAGACATATTACACTCCACAGACATATTACACTATACAGACATATTACACTTCACAGACATATTACACTTCACAGACATATTACACTCCAGACCTATTACACTCCACAGACCTATTACACTCCACAGACCTATTACACTCCACAGACCTATTACACTCCACAGACCTATTACACTATACAGACATATTACACTATACAGACCTATTACACTCCACAGACCTTTTACACTATACAGACATATTACACTCCACAGACATATTACACTCCACAGACATATTACACTCCACAGACATATTACACTATACAGACATATTACACCCCTCAGACATATTACACCCCTCAGACATATTACACCCCTCAGACATATTACACTATACAGATATATTACACTATACAGACATATTACACTCCACAGACATATTACACTATACAGACATATTACACTCCACAGACATATTACACTATACAGACATATTACACTCCACAGACATATTACACTATACAGACATATTACACTCCACAGACATATTACACTGTACAGACATATTACACTCCACAGACATATTACACTTCACAGACATATTACACTATACAGACATATTACACTATACAGACATATTACATCCACAGACATATTACACTATACAGACATATTACACTCCACAGACATATTACACTTCACAGACATATTACACTATACAGACATATTACACTATACAGACATATTACATCCACAGACATAATACACTATACAGACATATTACACTCCACAGACATATTACACTATACAGACATATTACACTCCACAGACCTATTACACTCCACAGACCTATTACACTCCACAGACCTATTACACTCCACAGACCTTTTACACTATACAGACATATTACACTCCACAGACATATTACACTATACAGACATATTACACTCCACAGACATATTACACTATACAGACATATTACACTCCACAGACATATTACACTATACAGACATATTACACCCCTCAGACATATTACACTATACAGACATATTACACTCCACAGACATATTACACTATACAGACATATTACACTATACAGACATATTACACTCCACAGACATATTACATCCACAGACATATTACACTATACAGACATATTACACTCCACAGACATATTACACTCCACAGACATATTACACCCCTCAGACATATTACACTATACAGACATATTACACTCCACAGACATATTACACTATACAGACATATTACACTATACAGACATATTACACTATACAGACATATTACACTCCACAGACCTATTACACCCCTCAGACATATTACACTATACAGACATATTACACTCCACAGACATATTACACTATACAGACATATTACACTCCAGATATATTACACTCCACAGACATATTACACTTCAGATATATTACACTCCACAGACATATTACACTCCACAGACATATTACACTCCACAGACATATTACACTATACAGACATATTACACCCCTCAGACATATTACACCCCTCAGACATATTACACTATACAGATATATTACACTATACAGACATATTACACTCCACAGACATATTACACTATACAGACATATTACACTCCACAGACATATTACACTATACAGACATATTACACTCCCCAGACATATTACACTCCACAGACATATTACACTCCACAGACATATTACACTCCAGACCTATTACACTCCACAGATATATTACACTCCACAGACATATTACACTATACAGACATATTACACTATACAGACATATTACACTCCACAGACATATTACACTATACAGACATATTACACTCCACAGACATATTACACTCCACAGACATATTATATCCACAGACATATTACACTATACAGACATATTACACTCCACAGACATATTACACTATACAGACATATTACACTCCACAGACCTATTACACTCCACAGACCTATTACACTCCACAGACCTATTACACTCCACAGACATATTACACTATACAGACATATTACACTATACAGACATATTACACTCCACAGACCTATTACACTCCACATACCTATTACACTATACAGACATATTACACTATACAGACATATTACACTATACAGACATATTACACTATACAGACATATTACACTCCACAGACATATTACACTATACAGACATATTACACTTCACAGACATATTACACTTCACAGACATATTACACTCCAGACCTATTACACTCCACAGACCTATTACACTCCACAGACCTATTACACTCCACAGACCTATTACACTCCACAGACCTTTTACACTCCACAGACCTATTACACTATACAGACATATTACACTATACAGACCTATTACACTCCACAGACCTTTTACACTATACATACATATTACACTCCACAGACATATTACACTATACAGACATATTACACTCCACAGACATATTACACTATACAGACATATTACACTCCACAGACATATTACACTTCACAGACATATTACACTATACAGACATATTACACTATACAGACATATTACATCCACAGACATATTACACTCCACAGACATATTACACTTCACAGACATATTACACTATACAGACATATTACACTATACAGACATATTACATCCACAGACATAATACACTATACAGACATATTACACTCCACAGACATATTACACTATACAGACATATTACACTCCACAGACCTATTACACTCCACAGACCCATTACACTCCACAGACCTATTACACTCCACAGACCTTTTACACTATACAGACATATTACACTCCACAGACATATTACACTATACAGACATATTACACTCCACAGACATATTACACTATACAGACATATTACACTCCACAGACATATTACACTATACAGACATATTACACCCCTCAGACATATTACACTATACAGACATATTACACTCCACAGACATATTACACTATACAGACATATTACACTATACAGACATATTACACTCCACAGACATATTACATCCACAGACATATTACACTATACAGATATATTACACTCCACAGACATATTACACTCCACAGACATATTACACCCCTCAGACATATTACACTATACAGACATATTACACTCCACAGACATATTACACTATACAGACATATTACACTATACAGACATATTACACTATACAGACATATTACACTCCACAGACCTATTACACCCCTCAGACATATTACACTATACAGACATATTACACTCCACAGACATATTACACTATACAGACATATTACACTCCAGATATATTAGACTCCACAGACATATTACACTTCAGATATATTACACTCCACAGACATATTACACTCCACAGACATATTACACTCCACAGACATATTACACTCCACAGACATATTACACTATACAGACATATTACACCCCTCAGACATATTACACTATACAGATATATTACACTATACAGACATATTACACCCCTCAGACATATTACACTATACAGATATATTACACTATACAGACATATTACACTCCACAGACATATTACACTATGCAGACATATTACACTCCACAGACATATTACACTATACAGACATATTACACTCCACAGACATATTACACTCCACAGACATATTACACTCCACAGACATATTACACTCCAGACCTATTACACTCCACAGATATATTACACTCCACAGACATATTACACTATACAGACATATTACACTATACAGACATATTACATCCACAGACATATTACACTATACAGACATATTACACTCCACAGACATATTACACTATACAGACATATTACACTCCACAGACATATTACACTCCACAGACATATTATATCCACAGACATATTACACTATACAGACATATTACACTCCACAGACATATTACACTATACAGACATATTACACTCCACAGACCTATTACACTCCACAGACCTATTACACTCCACAGACCTATTACACTCCACAGACCTATTACACTCCACAGACATATTACACTATACAGACATATTACACTATACAGACATATTACACTCCACAGACCTATTACACTCCACATACCTATTACACTATACAGACATATTACACTATACAGACATATTACACTATACAGACATATTACACTCCACAGACATATTACACTATACAGACATATTACACTTCACAGACATATTACACTTCACAGACATATTACACTCCAGACCTATTACACTCCACAGACCTATTACACTCCACAGACCTATTACACTCCACAGACCTATTACACTCCACAGACCTTTTACACTCCACAGACCTATTACACTATACAGACCTATTACACTCCACAGACCTTTTACACTATACAGACATATTACACTCCACAGACATATTACACTATACAGACATATTACACTCCACAGACATATTACACTATACAGACATATTACACTCCACAGACATATTACACTTCACAGACATATTACACTATACAGACATATTACACTATACAGACATATTACATCCACAGACATATTACACTATACAGACATATTACACTTCACAGACATATTACACTATACAGACATATTACACTATACAGACATATTACATCCACAGACATAATACACTATACAGACATATTACACTCCACAGACATATTACACTATACAGACATATTACACTCCACAGACCTATTACACTCCACAGACCTATTACACTCCACAGACCTTTTACACTATACAGACATATTACACTCCACAGACATATTACACTATACAGACATATTACACTATACAGACATATTACACTCCACAGACATATTACACTATACAGACATATTACACCCCTCAGACATATTACACTATACAGACATATTACACTCCACAGACATATTACACTATACAGACATATTACACTATACAGACATATTACACTCCACAGACATATTACATCCACAGACATATTACACTATACAGACATATTACACTCCACAGACATATTACACCCCTCAGACATATTACACTATACAGACATATTACACTCCACAGACATATTACACTCCACAGACCTATTACACCCCTCAGACATATTACACTATACAGACATATTACACTCCACAGACATATTACACTATACAGACATATTACACCCCTCAGACATATTACACCCCTCAGACATATTACACTATACAGATATATTACACTATACAGACATATTACACTCCACAGACATATTACACTATACAGACATATTACACTCCACAGACATATTACACTATACAGACATATTACACTCCACAGACATATTACACTCCACAGACATATTACACTCCACAGACATATTACACTCCAGACCTATTACACTCCACAGATATATTACACTCCACAGACATATTACACTATACAGACATATTACACTATACAGACATATTACATCCACAGACATATTACACTATACAGACATATTACACTCCACAGACATATTACACTCCACAGACATATTACACTCCACAGACATATTACACTCCACAGACATATTATATCCACAGACATATTACACTATACAGACATATTACACTCCACAGACATATTACACTATACAGACATATTACACCCCTCAGACATATTACACTATACAGACATATTACACTATACAGACATATTACACTCCACAGACATATTACACTCCACAGACCTATTACACTCCACAGACATATTACACTCCACAGACATATTACACTCCACAGACATATTACACTATACAGACATATTACACTCCACAGACCTATTACACTCCACAGACCTATTACACTCCACAGACATATTACACTCCACAGACATATTACACTCCACAGACATATTACACTATACAGACATATTACACCCCTCAGACATATTACACCCCTCAGACATATTACACTATACAGACATATTACACTATACAGACATATTACACTCCACAGACATATTACACTATACAGACATATTACACTATACAGACATATTACACTCCACAGACATATTACACTCCACAGACATATTACACTATACAGACATATTACACTCCACAGACATATTACACTATACAGACATAGTACACTATACAGACATATTACACTCCACAGACATATTACACTCCACAGACATATTACACTATACAGACATATTACACTATACAGACATATTACACTCCACAGACATATTACACTCCACAGACATATTACACTATACAGACATATTACACTCCACAGACATATTACACTATACAGACATATTACACTCCACAGACATATTACACTATACAGACATATTACACTCCACAGACATATTACACTATACAGACATATTACACTCCACAGACATATTACACTATACAGACATATTACACCCCTCAGACATATTACACTATACAGACATATTACACTCCACAGACATATTACACTATACAGACATATTACACTCCACAGACCTATTACACTCCACAGACATATTACACTCCACAGACATATTACACTCCACAGACATATTACACTCCACAGACATATTACACTATACAGACATATTACACTCCACAGACCTATTACACTCCACAGACCTATTACACTCCACAGACATATTACACTCCACAGACATATTACACTCCACAGACATATTACACTATACAGACATATTACACCCCTCAGACATATTACACCCCTCAGACATATTACACTATACAGATATATTACACTATACAGACATATTACACTCCACAGACATATTACACTATACAGACATATTACACTCCACAGACATATTACACTATACAGACATATTACACTCCACAGACATATTACACTCCACAGACATATTACACTCCACAGACCTATTACACTCCAGACCTATTACACTCCAGACCTATTACACTCCACAGATATATTACACTCCACAGACATATTACACTATACAGACATATTACACTATACAGACATATTACATCCACAGACATATTACACTATACAGACATATTACACTCCACAGACATATTACACTATACAGACATATTACACTCCACAGACATATTACACTCCACAGACATATTATATCCATAGACATATTACACTATACAGACATATTACACTCCACAGACATATTACACTATACAGACATATTACACTCCACAGACCTATTACACTCCACAGACCTATTACACTCCACAGACCTATTACACTCCACAGACCTATTACACTCCACAGACATATTACACTATACAGACATATTACACTATACAGACATATTACACTCCACAGACCTATTACACTCCACATACCTATTACACTATACAGACATATTACACTATACAGACATATTACACTATACAGACATATTACACTATACAGACATATTACACTCCACAGACATATTACACTATACAGACATATTACACTTCACAGACATATTACACTTCACAGACATATTACACTCCAGACCTATTACACTCCACAGACCTATTACACTCCACAGACCTATTACACTCCACAGACCTATTACACTCCACAGACCTATTACACTATACAGACATATTACACTATACAGACCTATTACACTCCACAGACCTTTTACACTATACAGACATATTACACTCCACAGACATATTACACTCCACAGACATATTACACTCCACAGACATATTACACTATACAGACATATTACACCCCTCAGACATATTACACCCCTCAGACATATTACACCCCTCAGACATATTACACTATACAGATATATTACACTATACAGACATATTACACTCCACAGACATATTACACTATACAGACATATTACACTCCACAGACATATTACACTATACAGACATATTACACTCCACAGACATATTACACTATACAGACATATTACACTCCACAGACATATTACACTGTACAGACATATTACACTCCACAGACATATTACACTTCACAGACATATTACACTATACAGACATATTACACTATACAGACATATTACATCCACAGACATATTACACTATACAGACATATTACACTCCACAGACATATTACACTTCACAGACATATTACACTATACAGACATATTACACTATACAGACATATTACACTCCACAGACATATTACACTATACAGACATATTACACTCCACAGACATATTACACTTCACAGACATATTACACTATACAGACATATTACACTATACAGACATATTACACTCCACAGACATATTACACTATACAGACATATTACACTCCACAGACCTATTACACTCCACAGACCTATTACACTCCACAGACCTATTACACTCCACAGACCTTTTACACTATACAGACATATTACACTCCACAGACATATTACACTATACAGACATATTACACTCCACAGACATATTACACTATACAGACATATTACACTCCACAGACATATTACACTATACAGACATATTACACCCCTCAGACATATTACACTATACAGACATATTACACTCCACAGACATATTACACTATACAGACATATTACACTATACAGACATATTACACTCCACAGACATATTACATCCACAGACATATTACACTATACAGACATATTACACTCCACAGACATATTACACTCCACAGACATATTACACCCCTCAGACATATTACACTATACAGACATATTACACTCCACAGACATATTACACTATACAGACATATTACACTATACAGACATATTACACTATACAGACATATTACACTCCACAGACCTATTACACCCCTCAGACATATTACACTATACAGACATATTACACTCCACAGACATATTACACTATACAGACATATTACACTCCAGATATATTACACTCCACAGACATATTACACTTCAGATATATTACACTCCACAGACATATTACACTCCACAGACATATTACACTCCACAGACATATTACACTATACAGACATATTACACCCCTCAGACATATTACACCCCTCAGACATATTACACTATACAGATATATTACACTATACAGACATATTACACTCCACAGACATATTACACTATACAGACATATTACACTCCACAGACATATTACACTATACAGACATATTACACTCCACAGACATATTACACTCCACAGACATATTACACTCCACAGACATATTACACTCCAGACCTATTACACTCCACAGATATATTACACTCCACAGACATATTACACTATACAGACATATTACACTATACAGACATATTACACTCCACAGACATATTACACTATACAGACATATTACACTCCACAGACATATTACACTCCACAGACATATTATATCCACAGACATATTACACTATACAGACATATTACACTCCACAGACATATTACACTATACAGACCTATTACACTCCACAGACCTATTACACTCCACAGACCTATTACACTCCACAGACCTATTACACTCCACAGACCTATTACACTCCACAGACATATTACACTATACAGACATATTACACTCCACAGACCTATTACACTCCACATACCTATTACACTATACAGACATATTACACTATACAGACATATTACACTATACAGACATATTACACTATACAGACATATTACACTCCACAGACATATTACACTATACAGACATATTACACTTCACAGACATATTACACTTCACAGACATATTACACTCCAGACCTATTACACTCCACAGACCTATTACACTCCACAGACCTATTACACTCCACAGACCTATTACACTCCACAGACCTTTTACACTCCACAGACCTATTACACTATACAGACATATTACACTATACAGACCTATTACACTCCACAGACCTTTTACGCTATACAGACATATTACACTCCACAGACATATTACACTATACAGACATATTACACTCCACAGACATATTACACTATACAGACATATTACACTCCACAGACATATTACACTTCACAGACATATTACACTATACAGACATATTACACTATACAGACATATTACATCCACAGACATATTACACTCCACAGACATATTACACTTCACAGACATATTACACTATACAGACATATTACACTATACAGACATATTACATCCACAGACATAATACACTATACAGACATATTACACTCCACAGACATATTACACTATACAGACATATTACACTCCACAGACATATTACACTATACAGACATATTACACTCCACAGACATATTACACTATACAGACATATTACACCCCTCAGACATATTACACTATACAGACATATTACACTCCACAGACATATTACACTATACAGACATATTACACTATACAGACATATTACACTCCACAGACATATTACATCCACAGACATATTACACTATACAGACATATTACACTCCACAGACATATTACACTCCACAGACATATTACACCCCTCAGACATATTACACTATACAGACATATTACACTCCACAGACATATTACACTATACAGACATATTACACTATACAGACATATTACACTATACAGACATATTACACTCCACAGACCTATTACACCCCTCAGACATATTACACTATACAGACATATTACACTCCACAGACATATTACACTATACAGACATATTACATCCACAGACATATTACAGTCCTCAGACATATTACACTCCACAGACATATTACACTATACAGACATATTACACCCCTCAGACATATTACACCCCTCAGACATATTACACCCCTCAGACATATTACACTCCACAGACATATTACACTCCACAGACATATTACACTATACAGACATATTACACTCCACAGACATATTACACTCCACAGACATATTACACTATACAGACATATTACACTCCACAGACATATTACACTCCACAGACATATTACACTATACAGACATATTACACTCCACAGACATATTACACTCCACAGACATATTACACTATACAGACATATTACACTCCACAGACATATTACACTCCACAGACATATTACACTATACAGACATATTACACTCCACAGACATATTACACTATACAGACATAGTACACTATACAGACATATTACACTCCACAGACATATTACACTCCACAGACATATTACACTCCACAGACATATTACACTATACAGACATAGTACACTATACAGACATATTACACTCCACAGACATATTACACTCCACAGACATATTACACTATACAGACATATTACACTATACAGACAAATTACACTCCACAGACATATTACACTCCACAGACATATTACACTCCACAGACATATTACACTATACAGACATATTTCACTCCACAGACATATTACACTATACAGACATATTACACTCCACAGACATATTACACTCCACAGACATATTACACTTCAGATATATTACACTCCACAGACATATTACACTCCAAAGACATATTACACTCCACAGACATATTACACTCCACAGACATATTACACTATACAGACATATTACACCCCTCAGACATATTACACTATACAGATATATTACACTATACAGACATATTACACCCCTCAGACATATTACACTATACAGATATATTACACTATACAGACATATTACACTCCACAGACATATTACACTATGCAGACATATTACACTCCACAGACATATTACACTATACAGACATATTACACTCCACAGACATATTACACTATACAGACATATTACACTCCACAGACATATTACACTCCACAGACATATTATATCCACAGACATATTACACTATACAGACATATTACACTCCACAGACATATTACACTATACAGACATATTACACTCCACAGACCTATTACACTCCACAGACCTATTACACTCCACAGACCTATTACACTCCACAGACCTATTACACTCCACAGACATATTACACTATACAGACATATTACACTATACAGACATATTACACTCCACAGACCTATTACACTCCACATACCTATTACACTATACAGACATATTACACTATACAGACATATTACACTATACAGACATATTACACTATACAGACATATTACACTCCACAGACATATTACACTATACAGACATATTACACTTCACAGACATATTACACTTCACAGACATATTACACTCCAGACCTATTACACTCCACAGACCTATTACACTCCACAGACCTATTACACTCCACAGACCTATTACACTCCACAGACCTTTTACACTCCACAGACCTATTACACTATACAGACCTATTACACTCCACAGACCTTTTACACTATACAGACATATTACACTCCACAGACATATTACACTATACAGACATATTACACTCCACAGACATATTACACTATACAGACATATTACACTCCACAGACATATTACACTTCACAGACATATTACACTATACAGACATATTACACTATACAGACATATTACATCCACAGACATATTACACTATACAGACATATTACACTTCACAGACATATTACACTATACAGACATATTACACTATACAGACATATTACATCCACAGACATAATACACTATACAGACATATTACACTCCACAGACATATTACACTATACAGACATATTACACTCCACAGACCTATTACACTCCACAGACCTATTACACTCCACAGACCTTTTACACTATACAGACATATTACACTCCACAGACATATTACACTATACAGACATATTACACTATACAGACATATTACACTCCACAGACATATTACACTATACAGACATATTACACCCCTCAGACATATTACACTATACAGACATATTACACTCCACAGACATATTACACTATACAGACATATTACACTATACAGACATATTACACTCCACAGACATATTACATCCACAGACATATTACACTATACAGACATATTACACTCCACAGACATATTACACCCCTCAGACATATTACACTATACAGACATATTACACTCCACAGACATATTACACTCCACAGACCTATTACACCCCTCAGACATATTACACTATACAGACATATTACACTCCACAGACATATTACACTATACAGACATATTACACCCCTCAGACATATTACACCCCTCAGACATATTACACTATACAGATATATTACACTATACAGACATATTACACTCCACAGACATATTACACTATACAGACATATTACACTCCACAGACATATTACACTATACAGACATATTACACTCCACAGACATATTACACTCCACAGACATATTACACTCCACAGACATATTACACTCCAGACCTATTACACTCCACAGATATATTACACTCCACAGACATATTACACTATACAGACATATTACACTATACAGACATATTACATCCACAGACATATTACACTATACAGACATATTACACTCCACAGACATATTACACTCCACAGACATATTACACTCCACAGACATATTATATCCACAGACATATTACACTATACAGACATATTACACTATACAGACATATTACACTCCACAGACCTATTACACTCCACAGACCTATTACACTCCACAGACCTATTACACTCCACAGACATATTACACTATACAGACATATTACACTATACAGACATATTACACTCCACAGACCTATTACACTCCACATACCTATTACACTATACAGACATATTACACTATACAGACATATTACACTATACAGACATATTACACTATACAGACATATTACACTCCACAGACATATTACACTATACAGACATATTACACTATACAGACATATTACACTATACAGACATATTACACTATACAGACATATTACATCCACAGACATATTACACTATACAGACATATTACACTTCACAGACATATTACACTATACAGACATATTACACTATACAGACATATTACATCCACAGACATAATACACTATACAGACATATTACACTCCACAGACATATTACACTATACAGACATATTACACTCCACAGACCTATTACACTCCACAGACCTATTACACTCCACAGACCTTTTACACTATACAGACATATTACACTCCACAGACATATTACACTATACAGACATATTACACTATACAGACATATTACACTCCACAGACATATTACACTATACAGACATATTACACCCCTCAGACATATTACACTATACAGACATATTACACTCCACAGACATATTACACTATACAGACATATTACACTATACAGACATATTACACTCCACAGACATATTACATCCACAGACATATTACACTATACAGACATATTACACTCCACAGACATATTACACCCCTCAGACATATTACACTCCACAGACCTATTACACCCCTCAGACATATTACACTATACAGACATATTACACTCCACAGACATATTACACTATACAGACATATTACACCCCTCAGACATATTACACCCCTCAGACATATTACACTATACAGATATATTACACTATACAGACATATTACACTCCACAGACATATTACACTATACAGACATATTACACTCCACAGACATATTACACTATACAGACATATTACACTCCACAGACATATTACACTCCACAGACATATTACACTCCACAGACATATTACACTCCAGACCTATTACACTCCACAGATATATTACACTCCACAGACATATTACACTATACAGACATATTACACTATACAGACATATTACATCCACAGACATATTACACTATACAGACATATTACACTCCACAGACATATTACACTCCACAGACATATTACACTCCACAGACATATTATATCCACAGACATATTACACTATACAGACATATTACACTCCACAGACATATTACACTATACAGACATATTACACTCCACAG